>NC_042523.1:2599518-2761554 GCF_900963305.1 Echeneis naucrates
TTGTTTATCTAATCATTTATTTGGCTCCGCCAACACAAATAGCTCCGCAACTGGAAGGGAGACAAGGCTGTTGCCAGGCAACACATAAACATTTCCTAGCTTTTCACATGCTTGCAACTGTGTCTGCATATTACCTCTACTATTTTATCTGAATGTTTCCATTTAAATGGATATTTCTGAGATTCAGCCAAGTCCCAAGGCAGTTCAGAGCCGAGGTTGTCTGCATTACAGTGTTAGCTTGATTTTTGCTCTTCTCTAATTTGTCGAGGTCGGCTGATGTCACATCAGCACACTTGGTTTGTGCTTATGTATCCAGGCCTTTTTCCTTCCCTTCTTCCTCCTCTGGGTCTGATGACCATTCATAATTTAGATCAAATGTTATTTGTGGAAATATGTTCATATTTGCGATGCAAGGTTTGCCACAATCCAACATAGTTAACTGGTGTAACGTTATTAGAACAACGGGGTGAGAGTGTCAGTAAAAAGTCCCAGTGCGACTGTACTCTGTATCAGCACTCATGGAATGTCTCCTGTCCAATCAAATTACTTGGTCGGAACTAACTGTTGTATATTATTAAATACAAGTGGGAATATATTTAATATATATTTGAACAATATTAATATCAATAATCATAATTTACTTTAATTTATCATTAATAAAAAAAATGAGAAAAGCTTAGAGAATAATTACTATTTGTAATTGTTTTGATACAAACATCAACCACTGGTTTTCATCAGACTTAGTCACAATCACAGCTTTGTGTTGTTTTTAATGTTTTTATTTTGATCACTAGTTAATATACAAACTGATGGATTGGTTAATTGTAACTACAATATTCTTAGAATTTCATTCCAATAAAAATGTTTTATTGTATTGTTGTATATTTACTTGATGATGATATCCCTTTAAGAATGGGAGCAAAAACAAAACAAAACAAAACCCCAGGCAACCAACCAAAAAAAATAAGAAAAAAAGAAAATAAGAAGTCAGCAACTATTGCATATATTTCATATATTTGAAACATATTAAATTAAAGGATCTGCCAAAGTAATTTAACAGTAGATCAGTATAATAATACACCTACACCCGGTTTACTGTTGGATCTGGTCTCTGAGTTGATTTTAAATCAGGAAAAAAATGGTGGTGATGGTGAGAAGCAGGAGAGTTAAACCTTTAACACATCTCTGCAGACCAACCATGCAGACCTTTCCTCTTTACTTCCTGTTGATGGTGCTGTCCCTCCCCATTGTTGTGGCGATGCCTGATCCACTGTCCTTGGATCGTTGGGAGCACCCATCTGAATTTCCTCCTACACTCCCCCACCCACCTATGGATGGCCCTGGGCCAGCTGGGACCCTGGAAACCTACTGCCAGATGCTACTGCAGGGCCTGGTCTCCATGTCCAGTGACCAGATCCCCTGGTTCTGTCTCTGTACACACTGTCAGAGCAGCCAGGGCCCCAAAGGAGACCATGGAGACAGGGGATTGCCTGGTAAAAAATAAACCATGCTGAATAAGAGATCCAACAGTTATGGACCAGAACTAGAATATAAATTAATTAAATTATAATAGTTATGGTATTGCTTCAGTGTACTGAACTCTGATGCTGATCCTGATTTCATTACCACGGGACTGTATCCCGTGGTAATGAAATGAAGAATCATTTTCAGGGATGCAAGATTAATCTTTTGTACCACCAGGTAGTCCAGGTAGTCCTGGGAGAAGGGGGTTATCAGGGTTCAGAGGTCCTCCAGGTCCTCAGGGCAGACCAGGGATCAAAGGTAAAATGTTTCCCCGAGTTATTATGTTTTTTACTGCCAAATATTAGTTGGACTGTTTCTGCTGCTGATTGTTGTTGGTGTGTGTGACCCTCAGGACAGAAAGGAGATGATGGTGAGAAGGGACAGCGAGGTCCCCCAGGACTGGTGGGACCCAAGGGAGAACGAGGTTTCAAAGGTGAAGAACATACATATTTACACATTTCTGGCACCTTAGTTCGGGGCCAGTTCCTGAACTGGTTTTTGTTGACCTGCAGGTGACAAAGGTGATCAAGGTCTGGCAGGTCATCCAGGGCCTCAGGGTCCTAAAGGAGATGACGGAGTCTGTCCAGATCTCTGTGAACACGGCCATAGCTTCCCTGGAACCCCAGGGTTACCTGGTCCTGCAGGACCTAGAGGTTTGCCGGGCGCAAAAGGGATGCCAGGACCCAGAGGTCTTAAGGGTGATATGGGTGATCTGGGTCACCCTGGTGACCCTGGATCGGTTGGTGAGAAGGGAGAACCAGGGCAAATGGGGGAGTGTAACTGTACAGACGGCTTAGATGGGGATCCAGGGCAGAAGGGGGACAAGGGAGACAAGGGGCACCAGGGGTACACAGGGCCTGCAGGCCAGAGGGGTCCACAGGGGGATAAGGGCGACCTGGGGCCTATTGGGTTAATGGGTCCTCCTGGTCCCTGCATGCCCACTATTCAGTCTGCATTTGCTGCAGGCCTGGCGTCCAGTTACCCCCCACCAAACAGCCCTGTGGTCTTCCCTTACGTCCACTACAACATCCAGGGGAGCTACAACCCCAGCAATGGTCTCTACACAGCCCCCATCAATGGCACCTATGTCTTCAACTATCACCTCACTGTCCATGAGCGAGTCCTCAAAGTTGGCCTCTTTCATAATTTCCTGCCAGTTGTTAAAACCACAGACCCCAAGTGTTAGGAACCACCTCCCATTCAATAAATCCTTCACCTGGTCCGAGGGGACAGGGTGTGGATACAGGTGAAGGATTCAGTCACTAACGGCATGTATGCTGGGACTGAGGCCAGCAGCACCTTCTCTGGTTTTTTGCTCCATCCAGACACATGTGACGTGGCCTTACTTAGAGCCCCCATGCCCCCATTGATGGTACCTGAGGGTGGATACAGCTGGGGAGAAATACCTGAATCCTCGACTGCTCCTGCATCACCTGCTATTGGAAGATCTATAAATGAGCCTTAGTCATCCAGAAGGTGCTAAATAAATGATATTGGCTGCATCAGTGTGATCTAAAAAAAAATAAATAAAAAATCACACAACACGCACAAACTGGGGAGTAGATCAGTCCCAACCACCAACAAATCAACAATGAACTCAACCAAAACAGTAACAGTAGGAATACATTATGTACAACCAGCAAACTTCCCAGAATTTAGACCCCCTTTCCACCTCTACGATGGTTTTTACGTGATTACTATGAACATCCAAGCACTGAACGCAAGTGATTCACAGTTTGTACAACCTGTCAATAAACTGCATCTAGTCCTGAATGTCCAGAGACCAAGATGCTGTTTGAAGTAAATGTCTCATTAAGACCCCACTTTGCTCTGACTTTGTGCTAAGGACTCTTCCTGGTCACCGACTTAGAGAAGAAGCTTCCTGTTCCACAGAGAAGAAAATCATTGCTACCAACTCACTTCAGTTGAATTGTTTTTTTTTTTTTTTTACTTTGAATCTGTCTCTAATTTATTTTTGACAGTAGCTTCATGCTTCATCTTGATGTTCGTCATGAGAATGTAACCTGTTTGTTTGGTGCCCCAGTTCTGTTTCCTATTAACTCTTTGCCTCTGCTGTAATAAAATCCCGAGCGTGAATCCCTTATCTCTCATTTCCTCTTTGTCTGTGTAAACTGCAGAGATTTCCTATCTATATTGGAGCTTTAAAGACATCAAGTCATCTGATGATTCTCCAGCACTGATCTTATAGCTGCAGTGTAAAATGTAAAACTTCAGAGAGGTCACCCTCCCCTCTCTGAATTTCCCCATTGTACAACAATAGAACAAAGAGGAGTCCATCAAGCCCTAATGGAGAGGACTCCATAAACCATAAGCAGCCACAAAAAATCCAATGTCTCATCTGAGATCTGAGGATGAACTGGAGCTTCCTAAGTCACAGAAAGTTGATCATAGTCAGATTGCGCATTATCTGGAGTTGTGAATTTTCACTGGAGACATTTTACATCTTCGGCTATGACTCTGGGCTTGTTTCCCTCAGCAGCTGTAGGTGTGACATGTAAAGCCAGTTACCCCAATAACAAGAGCTGAAATCTGAGAGGAGCCATTGTCTACAGAGATCTGAGAGGTGTCACTGTGAAACAGAATACCATGTTGGTTTAACCTCATTACAATGAGAAACCCAGTCTGACTAACAGTGGGGCTCCAACACAGATTGAATTACAGCGGCATCAAACTCCTCTCCTCAGTCTCACTCTCCACCTCTCCTCTCCTCAAAAATGCCACTTAATCAGATTTATTTCTTAAGAAAGTTTTGTGAATCTGGCCCTTGATATCCAATGATTGCTTCACTGTTGAATACTGACAGTGGTAAAGCACCCATCCTCTTTGACCCACCGTGTTTTAGAACACCATTGAAAACACAGATTTCTCCCAAACACATTTTGTTTTATTCTCAAACAGGAAGCCCATTATAATAAACTATGTGCAAATTCTTTTGCTTCTTTGACTGAGTCAGTTTGAATGATGACCTGTGACCTCAGACCCCTTTGTAATAAATGTAGACATGATTAAATGGTGGAGTCATCTGTTGAAACCAATGTGCTGTTTTAAGGTCAGACAGAGGTCAGTGCTCGACAGCAGTAAAGGATCTAGACAGTTTCTATGTAGCAGTGATTCATCACTCACATCACTAACATAGGAACAATGGTCTTTAGATCTGGAGAGTGAGGGACAATGTCCAATCCTGTGGGACCTTTCAGGCCTCAGTGGGAGATTCATCATCGTCTCCGTAAACACACCTTTCAGGTAGGCCCGTTTAAACTCCTCAAAGACCATATCATCTGATTCACTGTGGGATAGGACAGGGGGACAGAAAGACAAAGACAGAGAGATTGGTGGATAGATACAAAGGGACAAGGGACAGAGGGACAAAGGGGGAGAGACAGAGAGGATGGGCAGCGGGACAGAGACAAAAACTGTGAGTAGGACAGCACAACAGATGACTTAGGCAAAGCTTCTCTCTCTCATTGTGCCTCAGTCTGGCTCTTTCTGTTTGCATCTGTATTGTGTGTGCTGGCCGTTGCTGGTCTCACCTCTCCTTGGCTGAAGATGGATTAGATGACACAAGGGCAAGTTACGGAGAGAAAGAAATACATTATCGATCCAGATAAGTTACAGAATTCCTTCAATGAGACACTGACTCAATAAGCAAAATATGATTATAGGAAAAACATTCAGTACAACTACTAGCGAGTGTGTGTTTGTGTGTGTGTGTTAAGCAATTTGTTGCATAACACAAAAAGAATATTCCTGCTAAGCTGCTTAGCAAAACGAAGCTCAGCTTTTGATTGGACATTTGGACAATGAAGATGACTGATGTGTGTGTGTGTGTGTGTGTGTGTGTGGGCCCCCACCTGCTTCAGGTTTAGGATGCATCAGTCGGAAAGGAACCTCAAGATACACCTCACTGTAATAAACACACACACACACATACAATCAAGTAAGAGACACACAGACAAAGAAATAGAGACACAGACTCACTGGGGCAGAGACAAAGACAAGAACAGTAAGACTCACACAACAACAGAGAGATAGAGATTAAGTTGGACAGAGTGACACAGAGAATGATATACAGACAGTGACAGAGTACAGTCATGCAGAAAGACAGATAAAGACACACTGGGACAGAGACAAAGACAGTGACATTAAGACAGAGAAACAGACAGAGACCTGGATCCAATGGTCCTGTTGTTGCATGAGAGAGAACAGACATTGTTTCAGACTATTTGTTTGAAAAATTCAGTTTATAAACAGGCAACAAACTTTGACTTCAAATGTTTACACTGTACATGCTGTTCATCTGGTCAGTGACCTCACTGTGATGTCACTATGATGGTGTTCCAGTTCCATTATGTGATGCTGGCTGTAAATTTGCTGATGTCTGAACAGCAGTTTTCTGTGACCTCTCCCCTCTGACCTCTGACCCACCTAAGGAAATCGCTTATCCAAGTGACAGACTCACCCAGATGCCATCATCCGAACTACAACTTTATAGGACACTAGGATCCCCTGGACCTCCCTAAGCACCTCCTGCTTCACACTGGGACAGGGACAGAGCGACAGTGAGACAGAAAGAAGAGAAAAAACACGGGCTTATCACAGTGTATTTCATGTACATTTGTGTATGTGTCTATATATTCAGGTGTCAGTCTCACATGGTGGATGAAGCCAGGTTAGTGTCCTCATGTTTGAGACGTCCGTCCAGAGCGAGCCCTCTTCGGTCTTTGTTGTGAGCCAGCAGAGGATACAGTGTGTAGTCCTTCCTGAGACTGGTACCCGAGGGGACAGTGTCACTGTGTACACACACACACACACATATATATGTGTAGGTACACAAAATAGTGTGTGTGTGTGTGTGTGTGTGTGTGTGTGTGTGTGTCAGACTCACTCTGTCTCCTCTTTGGCCACTGACTTGATATATTTGTCGTTGGAGTAAAGGATGATGTTTGTCACCTGCTCCACTAAAGACAGAGGCGTGTGAATGTCCTTAGATGTCTCCAACATCACCAAACACACAGTAACAACACACATCGTCACCTCACCTGACACACTAATGTCTTTGACGTTCCTGCTGGAAGAGTTTGTGATCTCAACAGTCACTTTCACTGGTTCACCGTGGTAAAATGTCTGAAGACAGGAGAGACACGCAGGAGAGACAGACAGGAGAACAGACAGAAGAGGCAGGACAGAGAGACAGGTGGGACAGACAGAGATAAGTAAGACAAGTACACTCAGCTGAGACAAATACAGGCAGCTGAGACAGGTAAAGTCAGACGAGGCAGTAAGAAATATGAGACAATTATGGGGAGCTTCAGGACAGAAGACTGTCTTACCTCCTTGGGCAGACTCATTTTGACATGCAGAGGTTTCTCAGACATTAGTAACTCCAAGGATGTTTCAGCCACTGGAACCACTTTACTGTCCTCTGGGGTGAAATGGATTTTGCGGATACTGAGACAAACTGAGCTCCTGAGAGGATAGATATAGAGTTACTTACATTACAAGGTCAAATCCACTGGATTTGGTCCAACTGTCTCCAGACTCACTGTTTGTCAATCCTATCGTCCCGATTTTCTCCACTGAAAGCTTTCACCTCAAACTCGACAGCACATTTCTGCCACACAGAGACAAGAACACCTGAGTTCCCTGGAAGAACCAGGACATTGATGTCCACCTCAAAATTTCAACTTAAAAGTTGAATCAAATAAACTTTCAAAAAACTTTCGATTTCAGTTTGAATGGCAGCAGAGTCACAGAGAGAACAGGTCTCTGGACATCTGCCTCAAAACGACATCTGTCCCTACAAAACTATGGGACATCTGTCTGTACCGAACAAGAGGACGTCAGTCTCTACAGAGAAGGGGGATGTCTGAAGAAGAAGATGCAGTGACATAGTGACATGAGGTTAAAACAGCATTCTGTCTTAACAGTTAAACAGAATTCTGTTTTGACTCCCTGAAGACAAGTTACCTTCCCCACGTCTAATGGTCCAGGCTGCAGGCACACTGAACACGGGAGGTTGTCTGGAAACTGAAATAGAGACACCATATCAGTGCAGAGCAGCTCGTTGTCACTTCAGTGTCTGAGTCGGTTCATGCTCTGAGAAGCAGAAATGTAGGTGGATGGGCCTCTGGTCACAAGTAATCAAGTTTTAGCTTTGTTTCATGGAAACATTGAATTATCATAGCAGAGTCCATCCATGCAGTGACTGACTAATCTTGCCCGTCGACTAAAATTAACTCATCTGTGAATCTGTCCAGCATCATGTCCAGCATCTGAACTGGACTTCCTGCAGTCACCTGGGAGTTCCTCACCTCAAAGAAGAAGGGGAAGGCGTTCTCTCCTAACTTCCTCAACAGTTTCTGCTGGATCTTAGTGTGAGTCAGTTTCTCCTTGTCCTGAAGCTCAGGATAAACCTGTCGAGTCACCATGAACAGGTCCCTCTTGAAAGCCACACCCATTACATCCATGTCCTGGTGGCCGTACCGGAACGTGCATGACAGCATCACATACACTAGACACACAAACAGATTGCATTGACAGGAATGACACACATTCGGAAAGATGCAGTGCCACCAATGGCCACGACAAGACAAGCATTAAATGTTACGTTAAAGTCTTTTATGTCAGTCATTCTGTCACGTAATTAAACATTTTGGTTTAAGACACTAATGTCACATTTCTTTCTCTGACCATAGATTTCTTTCACTAAGACTGGGTCTTAATGCTGGCAAGTTCAGTCATGTCCAGTCCCTTTGGACATAAGGAAGCTGAGAAAAAACATTCATTCATCTTCTACCGCTTATCCATTTCCAGGTTGCGGGGCAAACTGGAGCCAATCCCAGCTCACACTGGGTGAGGGCCAGGTACATCCTGGACAGGTCACCAGTCCATCACAGGGCCAACAAACACAGACAGACAGAGACCAACAACCACTCACACTCACATTCAGACCTACGGACAATTTAGACTCGCAAATTAACCCAAACATGAAGTCTTTGGATGGTGGGAGGAAACCCACACAGAGAACATGCAAACTCTGCACAGAAAGGGAACTGAACCCACAAAGTTCTTGCTGCAACTAAACAGCGCAAACCACTATTCCTCTGTAGTGCCTGAGAAAAACCATAATCACAGAGTAACTGACATAATTTTACTCCAGTATGAAAATGCAGAGAAGGTGATAAAAGGGGATACCAATTTGACTGTGAATCGAATACTAGCAAAAAAATCTGTTTTCAATTCAACAAAAAACAGATGAATAAGAATGGCACACTAACCTTTCTTTCCTTTGAGCTGCACCGGGTCAATCAGGATGACTCCGTCTGAGAGAGGAAACAGTCACGTCACCTGAGTCTGGAAGCTGATCTAAGTCTTGTCAGAGGATCTTAGTGAGTTATTGACCAGTGAAAAAAGGAGTAAAGACACTTAAGTCCAGATCATCTGTCTGCAGCTGGAACCTAATGTTCCCCACCATAAGGTTTAAAGAAACAACACTAGCTTAGCACCAAGACTGGAAGCAGGACAAACTGTTAGCCAAATTCTATCAATAGAGAAAAAAGTCCCATCCAACATCTTCAAGACTGACGGACTGTTGTATTATTAGCTCATAAGCTAATTGCAGATCCATGTAGCAACCAGAATGAAACTGATTTCCAGGTTCAGTTTGTTTCTCTCAGAACTCACCAACTGGATCCACAAAGTCACAGTAATCCATAAAGTCCCTCTTGGCCATGTAGACCGCCACCTGAGGAGGGAGGCGGGGTCAGAAGGACTGGAACCTGGCTCAGAGGTACTTTGGTACCACTTCCTCCATCTTATTTACCTGGCATGACCCAAACTCTTAGACCTCACCCAAAGCTGGTCAACATGTACATATGTGTAAAATCTATAAATTTTGAAATAAATGAAAATTATAACATTTTTTCCTGCATGTGCAGAGTGTTTCTCATCATTTTTGAACATCCATCAATACAAAGTGCCAGTGCACGGCAAAAAAGTAGTAGTTTAATTGCAAAGGTTAAATTTGCTGAGGCTGGAATTTTTTTCCTGAAGAGTGAAATATTTCAAGTCTTAAATTACAGGTTTTAATCTGGATAATCAGAGTTAGAACTCCATAATCTCAAGTATTTCTCAAGTATCACAGAGAAGTTTCTTTTCTGAAGAGTCTGTTCTTCGTCTCATTTATGATTTATCTCAGACAAGACTCAGATCAGTTCAGTTTTAGACTCCTTCAGCGGGAGTGATGTCATCAGTGTTTGCTGGTGTGGAGGATCAGCCGCATCAGTCCTAAGGCCTGATTGGAGTGGTGTCAGACCAGCTGGCTGGACTGTCTGGACCAGTAATACAGTCAGAACAGTTAGCTGGACCATCAGGACCAGTTAGTAGTAGCTGTCTCTCTGCTGTGCTGAATCCTGCTGAGGGAGTCGCTCCTGCCAGATCCCTGCTATTTATACTGTGTGAATGGTCATTTAACCACAATCCAAATGAATATTCTGATATTGATACTGAGATACTGAACTTTTGATTTTCATGAGTTGTATCATCCAAATTAAAACTTGGATGAAATATTTCACTGTGTCCCCAATCTAGAATAAAGTTTAACTTTTTTCCCACAAAATTTTTTTTAGGTGCACTTGTATGACCAGAAAAAGAAATTAAACCATCATTAGAGCAATTAACTTATCATGTTGGTGGTTTGCATGAATATTCTGGGAAAATATGATCTTTGATTGTTGAGATACAGACACCAGTGTTTGACCACAGGCTGAGCTGGACTCACCGATTTGTCGCGGGAAACCTTTTTGAAGACAACGTGTTTTGGACTCATGGTGATGTCTTCTCAGGACCTGCAACACACGAACACCAATACATTAACATGGATTCATTCACTCAACAGCTTTGAATGGTTTTGTCTGAAGTGGTGTATTTAAAGCCACTTCACATTTCATAGTCATTTATTTCACAAAAGTATATTTGAGTCATCTCCAGTTGCTTTGTCACATTCACTATGATAATGTTATTTTGATTCACTTGTGTAAACAAATGAAACAGAAAGTGAGTGTTAATAAATTAAAGTTGATATTATTTTTATGAGAAATATGTTGCAGCTTCACTGTGTGTGGTTCTTTAAAGAAATTTCAGTTCAGGTAATTTATCAAAGCCAGAATTCAAACCCTCAAACCCCCAAATCTTTCTGACAGCAGCAGAGACTGAGTGAGCGGGACTCAGTTCTCCAATGTTCCCATGGCAGGAGGAAACATTGGATCAGGATAAAATAGAAAACAGTGGAAAAACAAACACTGACCTGCAACAGCACTGATAATGATGATGGTGCTCAGCAGCAGCTTTCAGATGATCAGACTCACTGAGCTGCATTTATAATCTACACACACAGCCTGGTCAGCATGGTGATCATTACTGACTTAAAACACTCACACACACACAGATAATCCTGTAGATACGCAGCAACATGAACACTCAGACAGCAGTTTCAGATATAAAAACCGAGTCTGACTCAGAACCTTCCTCTGCTATCAGAGCCATTCCCATGGAAAAGTTTGAGGCAACCACGTCCTCTAAAAGGTCTGGGCAGGTGGGGCCACCCTGAGACCCCTTGACGCAACTCACGTTGATTTTATTCATTTGTTTTTTGTAATACTTTTTTCATATCAGCCTGTCCAGGGTGACCCAATGGATGGGATTGGCTGAAGCATCCCAGCAAACCTGATGGATATGTGGTAGAAAATGAGAGGGTGATCTGGTGAAGATTTAAAGATTCTGTGGGTTTATTGGCACCACCCACTGAGCCTCAGTTTACCCTGCATTTCACCTGGAACTGTCCATACTTCCTTTCCTGGTGTGTCTTTGGACACATTTTAATGAACTAAGAATTAATGTGAACGACTTTGTTCAATTGACCCCAAACTTTGTGAGACGACACTCAAAAACCTTAGTGATGCTTCATTGTGGAAACAGGATGTCTACAGAGTGGCTCTGGTGGTGCAGTGAGATTTAGTGCATCTCACAAACATATTCAACTGAATATATTTACATACTAATATGAAGTCAGTCACAGCAGCACCTATCAACAGGAAGGTACTCCTGAGTCATACCAATGATATCAATGTGGTCAACACCTGATGTACAAGCAGAAGATATGTGCTTTTGTGGTCTACAGCTCTTCTATCAACGTAGAAATGCAGTAAATTCTGTTTGGTGCCACACAGCACCCACTAAGAGGTACAGCTACTCTAAAAGAAGGAAAATTGTGAGTTTCTTTTTTCTAGTTTGGACATCTTGGATTTAATGGAAACGTTCACCTGTCACTGCCCCCTACTAGCTGAGGGACTCCTCTTAAAGTCATGGGATCAATAGTAACTAGCTATCTTCACAGTGAAATAAATGCCTGCAGCAGTGGCCTCATGAGTTTAAAATATAGACTGCTGTTTACAGTTAGTGTTTTAAAGGAGGCACAACAGATACTGCTGATCCTTCATTTGACTTGATTTTACTCCTCAGATCAGTGAAACCATCTCCTCTCAGGTTGTTAGTGTGATATGCCCCTCTGTAGGAAGAGTCTCTGAGCCGATAAATTCTCATCAGTCAGACTCAGCAGTCTGTGTGCTGGCATCAGCAGCTTACACGCCTAAGCACTTGGAGTGGGTGGGGCCTTGAGGTCCCTGAACACAGCAACTATTAGACTGATTCCCCAGGGAAAGGATTGCGGTGTTTCAGGTGAAGGAAAAAAGCAGAATTTACAAAAAAGTTTGTGAGAAATAAACAAATATGGTGCTAAATACACAAAGACAAGTGAAGCACAGACATGTCTTTATTTTCTCCTTTTCTACTCTGAATAGCTCAGTGGTTTCTTATCAAAGTGCTCAGAGATTTATTTAACCGATTACCTGCTGAATCGTTTGTCTGAGCTGAAGACATCTGCCAACTGCATGTTAGTGTTTTACTGCATCAGACACGCACACAGATGAAATGTTTTCCTTAACAGCTCAGCTGCAGATGTTCTGCTCTCCATCAGCTGTTCCTGAAGACTTTATTGAAATCCTCCTTCACAATCAAATCTGTCTCCCCATAAACTGTTTGAGGGCAGCTTTTTCAGTGAAGAACATCAACACTGTCTGAGCTGAACCAAAGAACCAGTAAACATTTGATTCAGGCTGTTTTTATGTTCAACATGAAGGCAGATCAGTGTCTCATTTTCTGATATACATCTGTCCACAGCTGCACAGCTCAACAACCAGATGTGTCATCATTCAGCTGCTGATAAACTTTTCTCTCACTGGACAGAGTCTCTTGTCTCCATTGGTGTCCAGCTGGGAAACAGTTCAGCCAGTCACATGTCAGACCATAAGATGGCCTTACTGCCTTTCTCCACACTGACCACGTAGGCTCCTGATGGGGACCAGGACACTGAGTTGATGGCTGAGCTGCAGACAGGACAGAAGATGAGGTAAGGGTTAGGGCATCATCCATCAGTGAACTGATGCTTCAAAGTCAAATCAAAAACCTTTTTATTTAAACTCTGACCCACAGTGATTGTTTCTTACTTGTGGTTTCGGTCCAGAGTTCTGTCCACTTTCCCTGTCAGGACGTTCCAGATGTACAGAGCTCCATCAGCTGATCCTCCAGCCACGTAGCAGCCGTCTGGACTGAAAAAACAGGAGTAATTTATCACTGAGTTCATCTTCAAAGCATCATAACATTATGGATAGCGTGTCTGAGGACACAATGTTGAACCAACCTGAAAGTTACTCTGGTCCAGTCAGCACCACACTTGAAACCCTGAGCACTGAACATACAAACAGTTAGTTTACCTGGATCAAATCTGGATCACATGTCATCAGCTTGTTAACCCTTTGCAGCCCACTGAAAGTGTCTCCTCTTGTGTCATCAGCTGGTCTTTGAACCATTATTCCTCCCTGATTCTTCCTGTCTTCTCTCCTTAGACTGAAGAACCAGCTCTTTCAAACATCCCTGAGTTGCCATGTGTGACACTGACTGACTGAAACTGTCGTGAAGTTAGTTCAGATTGTGATCAGTCTGACTCTGGACTCTCTCTTTGCTTCTGTACTTCCGTGCATTAATCACAGGTGGGGCAACAAGGTCTTCTCAATTTCCCCCCACTCTCTAGAACTCACTTCACAAATCCCTCCATAATGTGATTACATTCAACCTGTATGTTGTTAATATTTTTAATTTATTTTGTTCCTGTGGAGCATCCTTAAGCATTGGTAAAAGCTCTCTATAAATAAAACAGTGTTATCATAGATAGATAGGCATAACTAGAGCATGAGACTTCAGAGCTGATTTTTCATTATTCCTGGGGAACAGAATAAGCACAACTCAAATCAGATCTCGAACACACGAGTGGAACTTTCTATGTTCTAAGTATTATACTATAATGATTATGGATGAGTTTTTTTTTTTTTAAACCTAGAAAATATTACATATCCAATTTTTATTTTTCCCCGTTTTCTGTAACATCCAATCCATATTGGATGACGCATACAGTTCCCTGAGGTTGTGCTGATTTTGAATTTGTGGAGACTTGGTGACATTTTAATATGGATCTAGAAAATGATTGAAGGTCTGACCACCTGAAACAAGAGACATCATGATGAACTCACCTGAATGTCTGTCGGACTGAGCTGCTGCGCAGGTCGATGATCTTGATCAAGTCATCTCTGGAGCAGGTGAGCAGCTCAGTTCGATCATGGTTCAGGTCTAGAGATGTGACTCTGCCCAGCAACTCCAGCTCCCGCACGATACTCTCCGCTCTGGCAACCCAACACAAAAAAAAAAAAAAACACAGGAGAGCACAAACGATACAAAGAGGATGAGTGTCAGAGATCAAGAGAAATTTTATTATTACCAACACCTATATTGAAATGTAAAACTAAATTCAATATTCTTAATAATAAATATTAATATTTTATCCGGTTTGAAATTTATCATTTACTACAATTGGTTCAATATGAATATTCGTCTCGGGAGGGGGGGGGGGAACCAAAAAAAACACAAACATTTTTGACATGAGCAAACTCCCATCTTATTAAGACCATGAGTTAAAAGCTCTGGAGCAGTAAGTGAACCTTTAGTGATCTGGTCTGGACTGGACTGAAGAGAACCAGGTAGACAAAAAGCAAGGATGTTCTGATCAATGTAGTCTTGGTCTCAGCTGCTTCATCAAGCTAATTTCTTCATAAAAACACTCACCTAATGTCCCAGAATCGAACTTTCTTATCAAAATGACCACTCATGACGCACTGCTCTGTACAGACAATGTCGTTACAGCTGGACCCAGCAAACACTGTCTTCATACCTGCATAGCAGACAGAGCAGGTGATAGAAATCAACAGCAGCCAGTCTGCAGGGGGCAGGCCACTGACATGTGACAATTTAAAAAACAAACAAAATAGTAAATAAATAAATAAACCCCAATCACATACAGACTTTGCTGCGGAGGTCCCACAGTTTGAGCGTTCGGTCGTAGCTCCCAGAGACGATTCGAGCATTGTCCAATAGGAAACGAGCCGACAGAACCTTTCCACTGTGACCTGTGAGGGTGTGCTGGAGGGGGGACGGACAGGCGCACAGGAGGCACGCACGCACAGGCACACACGCACACGCACACGCACACACACACACTATACATCAAATAATATTTCTATAGCACAAAATCAATCAATTACATCAAGGCACTTTACACGTAGAGCAGGTCTAGACCAAACTCTTCATGGAATTAAAGAGACCCAACAAATCCCTCCAATAGCAAGCACTTGGTGACAGTGGAGGAAAAAAAAAATCCCTTTACAAGGTTTTCCTGGCTCTAATTGAGGTAGAGGTGGTACCATTCTAGAGGTGACAAGTAACAAAGTAAAAATACTTTGTTACTGTACTTAGGTAGATTTTTGCAACATTTGCAACATTTTTACTTTTACGCCCTACATTTATAGACAAAAATATGTACTTTCTACTCCTTACATTGTAAGAATAGGCTCGCTTTTTTTTTTTAAACCGCCACAGATAACAAGACGTAAAAGATGTGACAAACTACAGTGGGAAGAAGAGGTGGGGATAGGTAATCACGGGAAGAAGTCGAGTGAGTGAGGGGACGGTAGAGAGAGAACCGAGAACTTGTACTGTAGCAGAAATTATCAAAGGATGTATTGCGTTTCATTAACGGCAAAAATTCATTTTTGCTTTTACTTTGAAAGTACATTTAAGAGCCTGTACTTACTTTCTTTTACTTGAGTAAAACAGTTGAATCAGTACCTCTGCTTTTACCTTTTTTAGGTATTAGGAGTATTAGGTTTTTTTTTTTGTTTTAAACATGTATCTGTACTTCTACTTAAGTATAGAATATGAGTACTACTGTCATCTCTGTACCATTCTAATCATCATCGACTGGTTCAAGCAAACATTGCAAACAATGTGTTTTGTATTTTAGGGGTTAAAACCGTCCGAAGTAATTTTAATTTACTACCCTTTGGAAGTGGACATGTTTTTGTATGTCCAGATACAAATGAAGTCTGAATAAAGCTTTATTTACAGACCTTATTTATAATAGATTTCAACTGAGACATATGGAGTAGTAAATTTAAAATATGACACGGGACAAAAATTAATGCAGATTGGCTGCAGCACCCACCACGACGGAAGCGGATAAGCGGTAAAAGATAACTGAATGAATATGGAAAATAAGTATGAACTGAGTGTTTTTTCATTAAAAATCATTGACATTATGCAAGTTTTAATACATTTTATTCAATATTTGGCTTTTTTGATTAGGACTGAAGTTGATAAAAAAGATTTAATCCCGAGATTTAAACCTGACTCCAGTCCAGGATGCAGAGCTGCAGCTTAACACTCTCCTCTTCCCCTCAGTCAGAGCAGTTGTCTGCCCAGAATAGAAGCATGTCTACAGAAAGTGTCTATGCCCCGACCTCCTTCATTTAATGAATCTATTAATGAAAAAGTAAACAAAAAAGAACTAAAAACGAGAACTTAACTGAAAATAAAACCAATTTGTATCTATATCTTACAAAAAATTTAATGTGGAGTATTGACTATTAGATCATTATCATCCAAATTCATGTTAGTTAATAATCTGATCACTGATCATATTATGGATTTATTCTGTATCACTGAAACCTGCTGCAGCATGATGAGTATGTTAGTATAAATGAATGTACATCCCCCACTCATGTTAACTTTCATACATTTCGTACCACTACTGAAAACATTTGATTCACAGTAATTCACTGCACAGTAGCTGGGAATAAATTCAGCTATAGCAGATGTTTATCTGAAAATGCTAGTGGCAAATTTAAGGAGAATATTCAGTCATCATTTGCTAAACTGCTATGTCTAAATTTAATTGAGGACTTGACCCCTACACAGATCGATGACCTTGTCAATAGCCCTATGACCTCATTGTGTTCAAATCTTGATTGTGCGGCTTCTCTGTCAAGGAAAGCCTGTAGACAGGCTAACAGAGAATAATAGCGCAGTGGAACCACTGATTTCTCTAACTCTTAGCAGTGACGATTTTATGGGCTTTTTACTAATAAAATCCTAACAACCAGAGCCACAGGTTTTACCAACAATTGGCAGTAGAACATTAAGAAATGCAGCAGCTTCTCAATCAACAGGAGTGCCTGCTTTGTATTTGGAATCTTTCACCTTTAAATCTCTAAGCAACTTTCTACACTCATCATCAAAACCATCAACTTGTCGTTTAGATCTGGTATCTACCAGGGTATTTAAAGACAGTTTTCTACTAATTAACATGTGCATTCTGGATCTGATCATTGGTCTTTTTCTCTTGAGTATGTACCACAGCCTTTCAAGATTGCTGTTATTAAAACTCTCCTCGGGAAAAAACAAAAACAAAAACACATCCCTCAGCTTGATGAATATGTTTTGGCTAATTGTAGACCCAAATCTAACATTTCATTTCCAAAGTTCTTGAAAAAAAAAATAGTTACAAGCAAAGGATATGAACATAGGAATAGGAATAACGTATTTGAGGAGTTTCAGTCAGGTTTCTGAGTACATCATAGCACAGAAACAGCACTGGTAAAAGTTACAAATGACATTCTAATGGTGTGGACAATTGTCCTGAAGTGAAGATAATATGTTGGACTGTATTAAGTAGTTCCTGGGATGGGCATTTGCTCTGGTGTATCACTGAGAATACAGGTACCAGGACCCCAGTATCAATTTCCACACTTTATTGCTCATAGACACAGCAAGCAAAAGGCAACTTAAGATGCACTTGTCATTTGTTGGCTGATTGCTATTTGGACAACATTGTACATGTTAGCTGTCTAGCTTTGTAAACCAAATAATAAAACAGCAATTAAACTGAAAATTACTTGGTTATGGACAGACAATACAAAATTAAGTCCAGACAGGATGGTTTATGCATGTTAAATCCACATAGGATAGGCAATGCTGAACTCATGCAAGAGGGCAGATGATTAACACCATGAGGCTTGCTTCGGTTCATGTTAACAATGGCTCTTCCTTACACACTTTAGTCAGTCATGAAGTTACAGAGTTCTGTACTTGGACCAATCCTTTTCACCCTATATATGGTTCCCTTAGGCAATATTATACAAAAGCAAAGCATAAATCTTCAATATTATGCAGAGGTTAGAAGTGTAAATTAAGCTGAATGAAACTAATGAGCTAATCAGACTTAAGGCATCTCAGTCATAAAGTTCCTGTTTTGGTTCCTCCTTAAATCTGAGTTCATTTAAGTTTAGCGTTTTGCTCTGGATCAAGTGTTTCTCAGTGTGACAGGATGGGTTTGTTACTTCTCTGCCTACAGCATTTATATTCAGTCATTTCCTCTGGTCTCAGCAGCAGAGTGAGATCATCTCTCAGATCACTCCCCCTCTGCCTTATACTTCTATCTATTGGTTCTGTCGGATGTCAGTCATCACACTGAGCCTATAGGATCTCTGTACAGACTCGTTTTGATGTAACTTCCTGTCTGGCAGCAGCTCCTGTGACCACCACTGCACCACTATAGCATGATAGCAGCAAAAAGCAGGGGGCTGCTGGGAGGTAAAATGGCAGCTGAGGGAGGAGCTGAGATTCAGACCTTTTACATCACATCACTGACCAGCGTGCAAAAGCTGAACAGACATCAATAAGACAATTTACAAATCTGAGAGATATTACATCTACAATGTTAATTAAAGCACAGCTAATCTGACTAAGTCAGGCTTAAACTAACAACATCTCCGAATTAAGCATCAAGTCGTTCCGCCACTGCAACCCTATTCACACTCACCCGCAGTCTGTAGTCATCCACAGTCCAGATCCGACTGGCAAAGTCATTCGAGGCAGCGAGCAGGTATGAACCCTGAAGATACCACAAAATATCACAGCAGGAGCAGACAGTAACTAAATCAGGCAATGGCCCAGTGAAAAAAAACAAAACAAAAACACACACGTCCACTGAACACTGAAACCAGTGCAAGAGCAGATCCAAACTTACAGCACTGTCGTAGTCTATGCTGGTGATTCCTGCATTACTGCCAGTCAGAGCTCCTTTCGGCTCACAGTGACCTGAAAGAGAAGATGCATACAGATGGTTTGATTCAGTAAAATGTTTCGATCATAAACAATGAACAATAAGAGCAAAAATAA
This sequence comes from Echeneis naucrates, assembly GCF_900963305.1. NCBI lineage: Eukaryota > Metazoa > Chordata > Actinopteri > Carangiformes > Echeneidae > Echeneis > Echeneis naucrates. The sequence goes on from NC_042523.1 coordinate 2,618,743, forward strand.
TAGAAATGTCAGCGGTGCAGCGCCTACATGTTTATGCTTCTCTGAATGTATCTCACATAAGACTATTCTGCATTTCTTTCTAAAATGAGTATGTTTTTAAACCAGGAGATCGGTTTATGGGTAAAATGATCATGTGCACACAACAGCGTTTCTAACTTTGTAAAGACATAAGCTAAACAGATCGATAGATCAACTCCGAGTGAAATATGAACATACGAGTCAGCTGGCTGCAGATGACTGGATCCACAGAGCTCAAAGAGACAGTGGTTGACCTGATTATGTTGTCATTTCCATGGATTATTCCTATCTCATATTACCGTAATTTCCGGACTATAGAGCACACCTGAATATAAGCCGCATGCGCTAAATTTAAAGAGAAACAGTTTTGTACATGTATAGGCCGCACTTGTTTATAAGCCACAGGTGTCGGAAATATGGAAGGAAATGGCATCTGGCAGGAATTATGTTAGAAAGATTTCACCTTTTCGCCAGATCGATCGACTTTAACTTGACAGCTGACTAAATCTAAATCTATAGAATTTATTTAATAATAGAGTTTTTAATCTATCTAAAGAATTTAGTGTTGGTGCATTTAATTTAATTCAATTTCATTGCTCCAATGTGGCCTGTTCGGTAATTTCATTGGTCTGATATGACACTTAATGCACTGGTGGCATGAAGCTCGTTACCTGTAAAAATTCATAAATTAGCTGCAGGGTTCAAAGTGTGTGAAAAACGTTGCAATTTATAATCCGGAAATTATGGTAACCTTATGGGAACAGAAAATATGGATATCTGTGTGAAGATATTACTATCCATTGATTGCGATCTGCCATCTTTCTACTTAAGACTCTCCAGTCACAAAAAATTAAAAAAGTCTCGCTGAGAGTCCTGGCTGTCAGCTTCTTGTATACCCAAAATAGGACCAGATAAACCCTGAGTGTTGTGTTTAAGAATGACAACATGGAGACGTCACCTGACACAACCTCCCACAGCTTCACCCTCCGGTCCATCCCTCCTGTAGCGAGGAGGCGAGAGCCGGGACTAAACCTGACCGCATTCACCTCCCCATCATGGGCCTCCTGAACACAAGAAAACACACAGGGTTTAACAATGGAGAAGAGAGAAAAAAATTAAAAATAAAAATAAAAATCACAATATTTTCTCGCGGTCTCAGGTTGAAAACTTGAGATCATTCCCCTCCTCCTTGCTTCTCAGCCTGACACTCCTTGCTCATCGGTTGTCAGGTACCACAAACAGCCCATAAGATCTCTATACAGGCTTTTGATGTGATGTCACTTCCTGTCAGCTGCCCCTCAAACTACCAATGCACACCTAGAGCATGGTAGGGACAGAGAGCAGGGGCTGCTGGGAGCCAGAGGGCTGCAGAAGAGGATTGTGGGTAATCAGACCTTTTACTGTTCATCACTGACCTTTGGCCTAAGCTAAGTTCCTGTTCTACAGCTGGGAAATGCACAGACAAAATAATCTAATCATCAGCAGAACAAACAACAGGCGGCAGTTAATTCAGGTTGTGTGGGGGTGTGGCCATTTACAGGTGCTGCAGGAGCAGGTTGTGACCATTTACTTGAGGCGTGCTGAAATTTAATGACACCACCCAAAAGTCATGTGGCATTTCCCAGCTAGCAATTCTCAACTTGTCCAACTAACAGTCAAACTTTCATACCTGTTGGTGAAGAATCTGAGCTACTTACAAACACATGCAGGGCTGTGGATGGGACTCGAACCTCTGCGCACCCTCCTGAGGGTGCCTCTGTGTTCTCAGGTGAGCTGCTGAAAGAGTTGGTGGTTCGGCGTCTGCTGGGAGAAATACTTCTGTCAGTTTCAAGAAATCATGAGGTCACTTGGCAGCTCTATGACAACATAAGCAACAACAGATGTTACATCTGAATGAATGAAGGAAGGAGGAGTTCTAGTTTGAGGACACTGTTCAGTCAATAAATGTCTGTGACTCATTTTTCTTTGTAGATGATTCCATTCTCTTGCCAATTCTTAATCGCATATTAAATTTATAATTAAAAAGGGGGGAAAAGAAACATTTTAATTACACATTATACAGACATTCAAAGTGAATTTGGTTTTAAAAAGGTTGCAGCTGCTAAGAATGTAAAGGTTTAATGACTTGACTATAACTACTTAATGATAAGCAGGCAATCAGGCCCCTTCTTCCCTCCAGGTCTCTGACTAGTTGGCGTTTCACTACTTTTCCATACCCTGGGCCAAAAGAGTTGAGCACACGTGAAATGCTGAGCGAAAAGACAAGCTGCGAAGGAGCGCGACGGGTGTCCGTCTTTTCAAATATAGGTTTTACTGTATGCTCACTTATGACGGTACAAACATAAAGCTATAGTTTGCGTGAGAACTGTTTGGGCAGCGTGAAATTGGGAGTTAAAGCGCGCGTAAGTCAGACACATTTTAAAACGGAAAGATTCAGTTTGGTTCGATGGGTTATCATACAGGTCCTTGTTCAAAGTAGACAATTATTTTACATCGCCCGTGTTTTAATCAAATCCCAAAAGTCCATATTATGCACAACAGTATGTGGCGTAAGGTTTTCAAATCAATGAAACGGGCTATTGAAGCGGTCATTACCTTGGCTCCTGTGGAGTTTTGGCTGGAAGAAGTCCTGAATATCCGTCTTTGTGCTAGCTGTACTAGCCTCCTCATCTAAAGTTTCTCCATGTCGCCTCACTAACGCAGTGTTGAGGTTTGTGATACTTCCCATCATTGCCATGCAGTTTTGCAGTCTTTGAGCATTAAAATTGATCTAATGCAGTGTTTCTTTATCTTAGAAAATCGAAACTCCTTCAAAAAACTTTGGACTTCAGACTTAACGGCGTGTTAGACATCTTGTTTTTCCAACACAAAGAGCGCAGTGTTGCCAGATCTCGCGAGAGAAACAAGCACCAGTTCTACGGAAACAATCGCGCGAGAGACCGCTACAGACTAGTGATGAGAAATTCGAATCCTTTCACTGACTCACTGGAGTCTGTCACTAATCACTCACCAAAGTGAATCAGTCATTTGAGTCACTGATTCAGTGCACACACAGCTCCACAAAGTCCTGGTCCTAGTCCCTAATGATTTCATTATTGTTAAAACCACTGATTTGAAAACAGGAAAATTATTAACTTCAAGAACATTTTTTATTTAGCATACTAATTTCCTTTGTGAGTTAAACATAATGTCCTGTTTTTATCCAAGTGTCTCTGTGTGAGTGGATGTGTGCGTGTGTGTTTATTTTTTTAGTGTGTACACCACTTTTTGCAACATTTCTTTGTTTAGAAAGTGCCATATAAATAAAGTTTGATTGGTTGATTGGTGGGCAGCACGGTGGCAGAGTGGGTAGTGCTGTTACCCCACAACAAGAAGGTCTCAGGGAGTTCAGTTTCTCGGCCTGGGGCCTTGTTGTGTGGAGTTTGCATGGTCTCCCCATGCCTGTGTGAGTTTCCTCCTGCCGTCCAAAGACAAGCATGTTTAGCTTAAGTGATGACTCTAAATTGCCCGTAGGTCTGAGAGTGAATGACTGAATGAATGGTTGATTGATATTGTGAATAATTTCCTTCTACTGCAGTTCCTCCGGAGTAGCACAGCACACTTTCAACTCAGAGAGGGAAACTGAGTTAAACAGCAAACCAGAGCTGCTGCTTTTCCCCACAGGGCTAATATACTGATCCACTTCAGTCCCTGCAGTCTCAGTTGCATAATCGTCACACTTTGTCTGGTCTCCTATTTTTAGTAAGATGACAGCAGCTATGTTTACATAGACACAAGAAATGGGATTAAAAGCCTGACAGTATAAAAATGTTTCATGTAAACATGCCAATTGGAACATTCTGACCTGATCAATTTGTTCGGATCAAAATTTGCTTCCGATTGAGATGGGTGGGCTATGCCAATCATTGAACCGATTGCTCATGTAAACACTAAGTAGAAATTATCTTAACTGCGTATGTCTGTTATCCCAGCCATGTGTTACAGCTAGGAGAAGACATGGCGGGAGTTAAACAGCACTGGTCTGTATTGGACACAAATACATTACTTGAAATATTAAAAGAACTGAAAATTATTGAAACAGAAGTAAAAGTACTATCTGAAGAACACAGTGCAGAGCCTTAAATAAATAAATAAAAAAAAAACCCCAAAACAAGCTATGTTTGTTTACTTTGAAAGTAGCTGCTCCCCAAATGTTAGACAATTCTGTGCATATCAAAATCATTTATTAAAATATGAGATGCATCTAAAGACTTGTCATGATTGGATTTATTTATTTATTTTTTAGGGTTTACTTGTAAACATTAAAGTTCTAATTTAATGTAATCAGATTGATTTTTTGCATGTTAACGTAGCTAGTGGCAGGGATGAGTCAGTGAACGAGTTAACAAAGGAAGGAGGAATTATGATATACGAGTCAGATGACTCTCGAGCAGCCATCCACATCCGCCACTGGCATCTCACATCCCGTACCCCAACAATGCCTCTGCACGCAGACACCGACAAAGTGCCCAAAGGTGCAAGGGCTGCAGGAGCAGGGGGCCATGGCCCCATACCTGGACCCCCAACGCATACAAACCAAGGAGACTGCAGGAGGAGGAAACCTCCTAAGCGCGACCCCTAACAGAAGGGAGAGAGTAAGCAGCAAGCCATCACACACCGGCTAGCGTCGGCTAGGCCACCAGGGAGCTGTCATGGACCCATCACTACACAGTGCCACGAGAAAAAGCTCATCCACGAGGACACAGAAGAGCCCAGGTACCCAGCTGAACTGTTTGCCGTAGGGCCCCCGGGCTGTCGGCCTCATGCGCCACCCAACCGCAGAAGAGCAGGCCACTTCAAGCCATGCCATGACTAAGTGTTGCTTCTCCTGTGCTTGTTCAAGCCCCACCTATGACCCTGGATGCGGTGTGATGCATTAAGATTGCCATTACATTACTTATCACAGCCACAGTTAGGTACACCATACACAGCCTACACACGATTTTAATGCACCACACCTTGGGAGACAGACCAGGGTTCAGGGGGCACTCTGTCATGGCAGACTGCACGACAGAAGTGTGCTGCAGTCCTCTGACCTCCCCCCACACTCCTCCTTTCCTCCTTTGTTTTTAGATTAGCATTACATTTTTAAGAAAAACTGATTATACATTTTTAAGTGAATGGAATCACCCCCCCCCCCCAACAAACAAACAAAAACAAAAAAAAATCTCCCCTTTGCAGTGCCTCTTTGTTTAATAACCCCAACTATAAAAACGTGCCCTGTGTAATTGTCAGTATGGGCATTGTAACAATGGAGACAGCAATTAGTCTGATTACCTACAACAAACAACAAATCTCTCGCTTCAATAGAAATAAAATTAAACTGCAATTCAAACCACAATTGCAATATGTTGGAAAAATTTTAGTTAGATATTTTCCCCAAATCACCTAGCCCTGCTGTGAACCATAATAACTAAAGAAAACTTCAGAAAGTTACACGTGCTTTGGTTGTCCTAGAGCTGATTTGATGTTTCTGTCTTGATCTACCTGATCATTGTATTGAGCATGAATCATGAAAAATTAACTTCACTATAATATCACTATAATAAACTTAGACTAACTACTCCCCAGTCTCAGATAACAATAACAACAAGAACAACAATAATAATAATAATAATAATAATAATAATACAGGAATCATCCCAGAAATTTTGAATGTAAAAGCAGCTGACAAGATAGGCCTTTGAATGAGACACTAACTGGCTATGACACCACCAATAGGAGTGAATAGGATTTCAGACACAACCCATTTAAAAACGCAAACACACAGACTGGCACTCGGCTGCTCTCTCGCATGCACACACGCACGCACAGTCTTTCACCTGGAGTGTGGTGAGACGAGTCCAGGCTGAACACATTCAGACACTCTGCAGACAGACAGGAAGATAGACAGATTTTCAATCACAAAATGGACAGTGAAGACCCCCCAGAGACCAAGGAAGAGGCAGACCAGATACTTTAGTAGTACAAGTACATACCCAAAGATGTTGGAGATGGAGTCGAGTAAACCACCAGGAGGCGGCTGGGATATTTTCTTACTGCACAAACAGAAATATAAATTTAGTCAAGATCCATCTATCCATTTTTGATATTACTAATGGGTCCGGGGATAAAGGATTGCAGGGTTGGAGGCAACCCCTGTAGACATTTGGTGAAGACAAGGATCCACATCCAGTCTCTCTCTCTCTCTCTCTCTCTCTATATATATATATATATATATATATTTTTTTTTATTTTTTTTGTGCAAAATGTGTGTTTTCGCACTGTGCAAAGAAGCTGCAGATGCAACAAAGGACACAACCTGACAAGAAAAGTCTCTAGGTGAACAGAGAGAAAATGGGCAGAAAGACTGCGTAACAAAGACAACAAAGGCATTAGGTTGGATGTAAACTTTGCTGATGATGCAAAATACACTGGTTCAGATATAAGAAATAAAAACTGCCATTTTAACCCCTAGGGGATTTTGTTTAAATCCCAGATGGTAAAATCTAAAAACATAAGCAAAAGTTGTTTTGAATATTTTCTTTGTCAGTTTTAGTTTGTTTTTTAAGAAGAAAAATAAACAATGATTAAAATTGCAAATCAATTTTGGTGTGAAAAAATTTATAAATCAGGGATTTTAGTTTAGATTTCTGGTTTCTGACAATGTCACAATTGGGGGTGGTTGTATCACCCAGCCCTGATTTTGACATTATTGTATTGTGAGTTTTTGGTATCATTACACCAGGTCACAACCAATAATTGGTTAAGCACTGCTGCCAAATCGTACTCATTTATAATTAAAGGCTTTATCTAGCAAATAGCAAACACTAAAAATAATCATCATCAGCACTGCAATAATTTTACTGACCAAAAATAATAGAGTTCTACAGGGTGTCCATTAAGTCTCTTTCTAATAAAAAAAAAAACAAAACAAAACAAGATACCTTAATATCTTAATCTGAGTATACACATCTTGTTGTATATACTCAGTGGTTGTCAAAGTTTTTAAGTCACATTGCATTTGTGTATTTCAAGTACCCTGTTGATGAAATAGGCAGTGGTAAAACACTAACCCTAACACTTGGAAGGGATACTCTGATTTCCTGGCCACCTCATTCGCCAGATATTACTCCCCTGGACTTCTTTCTATAGGGTCATGTTAAAGATACTGTGTATGTTGAGTAACAAAGATATGGGACATCACTGACCTAAAGCAAAAGATCACTGATGCCATTGCGACCATTGATGAGGCTATGCTACAGCGAACATGGCAAGAAATCGAGTACCGTCTTGATGTGCTTCGTGCAACTAATGGTGCCCCTGTAAAGATGTATTAAATGAGGGTCAACATCTACTCCTCATTTTGTAATAATTTCCACATATTTGTCTGTTCATTTGCAATACATTTTTTAAGTTGTAAAGCTACTTCATGGACACCATGTATTTCTACGTGGTTAGAACCCTAAAAGACAAAAACATTTCTAGAGGTCCAAATGACCTCCCACTGTGTTTGCGTCCTGTCGCCAGTTTGGCCAGTTTCTGAAATCTGACTCCTCACCTGGGGGTTCTACTGAGTGTTTTGCTTGGTGAGGTCTCTCCTCCGCCTTTTCCTCCATCCTCAGCCAGAACCTCAATGTCGTCTTCCCTGAGGATAAGCATAACAAATCAGTACCAACTCACCTGGCACAAAATAAGTGAAACAGAAGGAAGAGGATGAATCTACTGACGGATCAATGGGCAGAGGTTCTTTGGCAGCATCAGCCAGCTCTTTCTGCAGTTTGGCCTGTCTGCGTCTGAAACGTCAGATAAGAGTCAGGTGCTTATCAGCCAGAAGATTAGAGACCTCTTCAAAGTCTACCTGCTGTCCTTCTCATTCTCAGCATTAAGCCTATTGGCCTCCAGAGCTTTCTCTGCCATCCATCGAGACACCAGCTCCTGGTTGTCCTCTGTAGTCTTCCTTAGCTTCTCTTCCAGAGCAGAGAAGGTGATCTGCAGGGCATCATACTCATCCTTCAGGGTCTGGTTGGCTCTCTCCAGGTCCTGCAGGGACACACACAAAAAAAAAAAGAAATTATTTTGGGTTCCTGAAGACTTTCATGGACCACTATACATTTCACCAAGAAAATATACTGTCAACATCTGATGGCCTCTGGTTTGGCCTGACTCTCTGAGCTGGTCTGGACTAAACTGTCTCTTGTTCTCTGACACAAGGTCTCACGTAGAAAACTTGAGATCAGTCTCTTCCTCCTCATGCTGACCAGTTCTAGTTGATATCAGTTATCACACCAAGCCTATAGGATCATCGATGAACAGTCTGCACTGCACCACTTGGGCATGTTGGGACCAGAATGCAGGGGCTCTTGGAAGGATTATGAGTAATCAGACCTTTTACTGTTCGTCAACCTATATCACTGACCATCAAATCTCTAATACGGACCATCATTGAAGACTAGAAAAGAATCTGATCCAAATCCCTGACCGATCCAGATGAGGATCATATATTAACACAAAGTCAGACACTGTAATTTTTTCTGGACCTCAGTCAAATCTGACCAGTGATGACATGTACAGCCACAATGTCATCATTCCACTGCTGTTTGTCATGGTGGTATCCAGAAAAAAATGTGGGATACAGGACTTTCTGGTGGGAGATCTGGGACCTCTACCATGAAGCAGGATATGGAGCCTTCAAAGTAAATTCAGGTTAACAGGTTTTCTGTCCTACAAAGCCGCATACTGGGATACATCACAACTGTGAAGAGGCCTAAACAAGAACACTGCAGTTCATCCACATAGTGACAAATAATGGAGGGGTTTGTTGTTTCGAAGGACACTTGACATCTCAGGCAGAGAGCTTTATGATACATCAGGAAATTAGATATCAGAATCAGAAATGCTTTAAATCCTTGGGAAATTTGGTTATTCACGCTTGGTATAACAGTAAAGAGCAAGATCAAAATATCACAAGAATATGTACATACATACATACAGATAGAAAAATGTAAATAGGTCAATAGGTCAAAAATAAATAGGTCAATAACATTACATACACAGTGAGAGATAATGAAGTTGAATAGGTGGAAATATTAAATAATTCAGTATATACTGCTAAGTGTCAGTTGAAAGAACATGCAGCTGTGATGGATCATGTTGCACAATCATTCAAATCAGATTTTTTTGTATAGCACCAAATCATAACAAGGTACATATAGAGCATCATTCATTTAAATTTTTTTTGTCAGCAGTCTTTGTACTGCACTCTGTAAAGGTGTGTACATCAGTGTTTCTTTCAGCTTTTACCATGTTCTTAAAAACTATCAAACTTGTTAATATGTTCCTGCTGCTGTAATCATTACTATAAGTGATTATTTCTATCACCTGTATTTTTTTTTACTTGCTAATACTCAATAAGGTAAATTTAGTGGCACAAGGCTTTATTCCTCTACATCTTAATGCTTTAGCTTGTATTGTGATAGTATTCTCTCTCCTCCTGCTCTCATGCCCCTTACCCATCCACTCGACCTTTCCCTCATTTCCTCTGTCCCCATGATGGACGCTATATACATTTGATTTGATTTGGGTGAATTTAATGACCCTGGACCTGCCTCATCCACTTCCAGTGTCATTAAAGTAAAATTTCTGTAGTCTTTCTTTTCCCAGAATTCTTTGTGCAACCTCAGATGTGTCCCATTTTTACAGTCCTACCTGCAGGTAGCTCCTCAGCTCACGACAATCTTCCTCCAGTTTGGAGATCTGCTGCTGATAATCGAGCATTCTGAAAAACATAGTCAAGTTTATGTTCCTCAGAGAGGTCACCCTCTGCTGGCAATCCAGCCTCATTTCAGGATGAGACGCACACAAAAAAGGAACTGACTTGGCCTCATTGCGCTGGATTTCTTTGTCCTTCTGTTGAATCTGGTTGTTGAGTTCAATCACGCTCTGAGCCAGCTGCAGGACAGAAACAAAAACAGTCAAGCATACAAATTTTTCCAGGACCAAAAGTCAGCACTTCAATGACCTGAAACTTCACAACCTTTCTCCAAATAAGACGTGGAGATCCTGAACTTTTCTTATTGGGGAACAACCTAAATGTCAAACTAACTCACAAATTGAATGAAAATTTCCTCTGGCTTAATGTATCACAGCAGTGACATAGGAATTTGATTTGATAAGGACAGGCCTCATTGATGACATGTTGTATAAGTATTGTTAAGGTTATTAAGGTGACTCACCTCTCCTCTCTTCTTATGCAGTTCTGTCAGCTCCTCTTGGTGTTTGATTCTCATCTGAGCCATTTCCTGCTGCATAGCATCACTACGACTTGAGTCCGCACTCGAACTGAAAGACAGGACGGTTGAGGGCAGGAAGGATAGGAAGTGCAAAACAGAATTATTGCATATATGATATAATGCAACTACAACCATATATGCATGTTTTTTTCTACATCACAATATAGAATATGTGAATCTTCTCTTGTGATGAATCCATAATTTATGTAAGACTCTTGGAATTTTCTTTTAAACATTTTTTTTTTTTGGCAGTCTCATCATTGGGTCTTTCCCTCTTTAAAAATAAGTTTGTGTGCTTAATTTAATGGCACATGGGGGGGGGGGGCAAACCAAAACTAAACAAAAAAGCTGCAAATGATACAAGTGTGAGAAAGAGGCACAGACAGAGATGGTTGTTCTCAAAGAAAACACAGATAGACTGCGATAGTCTGAGAACCTGTGCTCAACGCCACACATTAGGGCAGAGGATCTGACCTTTTTATTTAACCTCAGATAATACATGGCTCATCATTTTCATTAATAATCTGTTCAGTCATTATGTGTTTACATTAAATCAGAAATCACATTTATTTATATAGCGCCAAATCATAACAAAATTACATAAAGGCACTTTAACAACTCCAAAAAGAGTTTGGTCTTGACCAGCTCTGTGTAGAGACCCAACAAATCCTTCAATCAAGCACTTCGTAACAGTGGCTAAGAAAAACTTCCTTTAAGAGGCAGAAACCTAGGGCAGAACCTGGCTCAGGTTCATATACCTATATATATTTACCTGCGCAGAATTCAGGAAACAACATTTGATGATCAGCTTACCGACAGATTTTTCACAACATGAAGTATACAATTAATACATAAAGAAACAACAATGTTGATATGACCAAAATAAATGGGAAGAAAAAAAAACTCTCACTCTCAGTCATTTGATAGTCATTAATGCTTACATAGTCAGACTTGACCTGAGGAGGGGTCTTTTGACCCGAAATGTTACTACTCACTTCTTTGGGGATAATGAAATGTATTTTCTGGAGCTGTGGCTGGTGTGCAGTCTTTGCTTCATTTTCTCATATCTGTCAACTGTACATATTGCTGCCTATTGTGAAGATAGCTGCTCAACCAATCTAGAACCATTCCTCATACCATATGAACGTAATTTATCAATTAATGATGATCTTCAGTATCAAAATCAAATTATTAATCCCCCCCCCCAAAAAAAAAAGATCTAATTTATGAGGGAAAAAGTTTTTTCAAGCAGTTTTGAAACTGTGAAAGCAAATACACCATCTATTAAGTGAAGCTTGTTTATCTCCTGTTTGGAACAGTGAATAACTTTTGTGACTGTGAATTTTTATTATAATAATCTTTCTTAGCCCATCTCATTATTAATACTAATTTATTCTTATTTACTTTGTATTTAGTCTCAGCCGCATTCGTTCTACATTTGATAAAATTTCTATAAAGTTTGTTTTTATTTTTACATGCTTTCTCTGAACCCTTTGATAGCCATGGTTTTTTCATCCATTTTTTGTTTATGTAGGGACAAAAGAGATGTCCTGATAAAAAAATGACTCCAAGATTCCAAGCAGTGGAACTGGGGGCCAAGCTAGCAATCAAGATTGTGAATCCCCATTAGGTTAAAAATGTCACACTTGCGAGTAGCAATGAATGGACACAAGTTAAGAGTTCAACAACTGCCTATATCTCACCTGGCCTCATATCCTCTCTGGACATCATATTTGTCAGTCTGGTATCTCTCCGACAGGACAGCCTGCAGGTCTGACTTCTCGAGCAGGCGGTTATCTGAAACAAACAAAGCTCAGTCATTTATCACTCTCGCTGGAGCTGGACCACAGCTTTGTCAACAACAGGCTGAAGATCAGGGCAAACACGACTCATCAATTTGAGACATTTTTCAATCACTCCCGGACAGAACCCACAACAGGAACTCTCTTAATTCACCTGCCTGACAGCGGTTAATGACTTTGCTCCTAATGAGGACATTAAGATGATGTTAGATGATACAGAATTAATGTCTCCACAGCACCTTTGTCCACTGCCACCTTTGTAGTCTCCAGCTAACATGGAGCTATTTCTGTAGTCAATGGTTCTAAATGCAAACTGAACTGAGTGAAGCTAGAAAGATATTGAAATGTTTGCTAATTTATATGCGACTGTCAATCTGAGTAAGGTATGATAGACCCACATTGATGGATGACCTCCTCAAATGCTTGTCTCTGCACTCGGTCTCTGAGCTTCAACTGCTCTGAGATATGTTTCTTCCACGTACACTCCACCCGCCACTCCGCCATCACCACCTAAAACACAAAACACACATTAGGAAACTGACAGGAGAATTTGTTTCAGAGCCTTGGACTTGGAACAGACTGCAGTTTTTGGTAAAGCAGAATAACTAAATAATAGCAGTATCAAATCAAATCAGATTTATTTGTATAGCGCCAAATCATAACAAAGTTACATCAAGGCAAGTTACATAGCTGGAAGCCAAAGTGATGCCATCCAGACTGATGAGATGATTAGATAGTATTTTTCTGAGGTGCTTAGGGCCAAGTACAATAACTTCTGTTTTGTCAGAGTTGAGAAGTAAAAAATTTTCAGGCATCCAGAATTTTATTTCTTCAAGGCATGTCTGCAGTCTGACTATCTGAGTGACTTCATTTGGCTTCATTGATAGGTACAACTGAGTGTCGTCTGCATAGCAGTGGAAGTTGATGCTGTATTTCCTGATAATGTTGCCTAGAGGAAGCAGATAAAGCGTAAAGAGGATTGGTCCAAGTACTGAACCCTGCGGGACTCCATGACTGACTACAGTACATGAGGAGCTGTTGTTAACATGAACAAACTGATGTCTATCTGATAAGTAGGATTTGAACCACCTTAGTGCAGTTCCTTTAATTCCAATTTCATGTTCCAGTCTCTGTAGTAAAATATTATGATCTATGGTGTTGAATGCAGCACTAAGATCTAGAAGGAGAAGTATGGAGGCTGATCCATTATCTGAAGCCATTAGAATGTCATTGGAGACTTTAACCAGTGCTGTTTCTGTGCTATGATGGGCTCTAAATCCTGACTGAAACTGTTCAAACTGTTCAAACTGTTCACATCCAGATGGTCTTGTAGCTGTTTTGCTACAGCTTTCTCTGATTTTAGAAATAAATGGAAGGTTTGATATGGGTCTATAGTTTGCCAAAACATCTGGATCAAGATTAGGCTTTTTAAGCTGGGGTTTGATGACCGCCTGAGGTACATAACCAAGACATAAAGTCAGATTAATCAAATCTAGAATGAATGGCTCAATTTAATAAAAGATCTCTTTAAAGAGGCTGGGGTTGTTCTTGTTTTATTCTATAAGTGCTGAGTAATATTTTCTTCTAGCGCTGCTGAGAGCTTTTTTTAATGTGTTTTTAGGCTATCTTTCCAGGCTCTGTGAGAGACTTCTGACTTACTGGAACGCCAATTTCTTTATAATTTCGTTGATGTCTGCTTTAAAGGCCATATGTTAGAACAAGATCAAGAATATGATTGTAGAAGTTAGTGGGTTCATTAATGTGTATTGCAATCTCCCAGTATAATGATTTTATCTGTACTGAGTACTAACTCTGATATAAACTCAGAAAACTCTGATAGGAATTCTGAGTACGGACCAGGTGGACGGTACACTGTAACTAACAGAACTGGTTTTTCACCTTTCCAGTCTGAGTGGGAAAGACTAAGAGTGAGGCTTTCAAAAGACTGGCAGCCAGATTTTGGTCTGGGGTTGATTAATAGGCTTGTCTGAAATATTGCAGCCACCCCCCCTCCTCGACCTGTGGTACATGGGATATGAAAATTAATATGAGTTGGGGGTGTAGCTTCATTAATGCTAACATACTCATCCTGCTGCAGCCACATTTCAGTTATACAAAATAAATCAATATGATGATCAGCAATGAGATCGTTAACTAGTAGACATTTTGATGATAATGATCGAATGTTCAACAGTCCACATTTGATCGCAGTGTTATTTGAGGCTGACTTTGTGGCTGTTTTAATTTCAGTTAAGTAATTGTTTTTAGCTCCTCTTCTGTTTAATTTGGGTTTATTAACTTTTCTAAATTAAGGTAGTCGGGGGACAGACAAATGACAGACAGACACAGACCTAAACATAGACAGAGACTCTATTCTATTCTCGGCAGGTGACCACTCTGACTGAGGCGCAGAGGAGCGTGTTAAACTGCGGCTCTGTCTCCTGGTCTCAACTCGGGATTGTCAGGGTTTTGGATTTCTAATAAAAATCGGCCATATTCCTAGAAATGAGAGCAGCCCCGTCCACGGTGGGATGGAAACCATCTCTCCTAACTAAATAATTGTAGATACTAACTTCCTGTCATCTTCTGAGATGAGAAACAATTTTTTTTTTTTCTTAAACTTAGGTCGCTGTCCAGTTTCCAATTGGAATAGCTAAGTTAAACTGGTCAGCTTAACAAACTGATGAAGTCAAGACACACTTTAAATTTTCTTTGGATGTGGCCTGAACGTGTGCTTTTGCTGTCTGGTACTACACTACTCCTTTTTATTATTGTCTTTATATTTATGTACGGAGAGTTTCATTGAACTTTTAGGTCTATTCTGAATCACTGAACCTTTCTTCCGTTTCAGTCTTGAATGCAGTATGTCTTTCATCCAATGGAACTACCTCTCCACACTGTGACTTTGCTGTTACAGTTTTACGCAGACCGACCCGTTTAAATAGGTACTGGTAGAAAAGAAAAGCTACATCCTAAGATTGTGTTTTAACAGACATGACCCATCTGCCTCTTCAGTGTTCAGACCAGTTGTTAAGCCATCATTTGTGCTCCATTGGTTTGCCAACACCAGTTTGTAATTTGTTCCAATTCTTATTTGTTTGAAACAAGAGGGGGTTGTAAATCAATCAATACCTATCCATCTATGTGTATGTGTACACTCACACACAGACATGAATGTCATTAATTTCATTATTTTAATTATGTATTTGAATCATTCTTTTCCAGGGCATGATTATACAATGTACATTTTCAATGATTTTTAAAAACAAGAATTTGGTGCACAAGTAAATCTTTAAATAAGTGCTGGTAAAGTCTGTATAATGTCTTAACTTGACAAGGCCAAGCTATATTAACGTCTCTTCTTTAGTAATCATGATTGACTACAGCTGGTAGTTTCCCCTTGCCAGTATAAAAAGAATGTGACAGCACTCACTGGATTGACCTATACTCAGAATAACGGTAAAGTCCAAGGAACTCTAATGAGAACAGTAGATTTACACTTGGGATGCACTGAAAATGGCCCAAAAGGGCATTTTCGGTTTTTGGCTGAAAGACCTAAATCACCAAAACAACACGGCTGAAACAGAATTGTGATGACGCAAGCAAGTCAATATCACTGAGAAAGACCTAAGGATAGCGATTTGCAAAACATGCAATGCTGAAATTTCAAGAGAGGGTGTATCTGCAAAAGTTTCTCCACGTTGGGTTCAAATTCATCACCTGAAATCCAAACATCCTGATTGCCATTCTGAATATGAGAATGCATTTTGTTTTGAATTTTAATTTATATTGTGCATTGTTGTAACGTCAATGCTAAATAAATATTTTCATACTTTTGTAATTGATTTATTCTTTAAATTGCAATGCCTTGATTTTAGTGAGGTTAGTACACAGTCATAGCCTTAAATGCAATGGTTCTAATAATTCACATAATCATTTCTTTTGGTGTTTTGGTTTTCGGCCCTAGTTTCCGGTTTCAACCAAGAATTTTCATTTTGGTGTATCCCTAATTTACACAAGTTGAAAGTCTTTTGCAGCCATTTCTAAACAACTGCAGATTCCAAAATAACCAGTTCAAACAATTGTACGCAAGAAGAAGTTATTTGGATGTATCACCACTTTGCCAAGGTCTGGAAGAACCTGTCAAAGTGACACTTTCACTTTCCAACTGTATTCAAAGTTTAGAGGGACTTTGACTCTAGTCTGAAAACCAGAAGGCTCCAATTCATATCTTTTTCTGGTATGTAAAATTAAACACCTGGCCAAATTAACTCATTACAGACCAATGACCTTCAGTGGTGCCCTTCAGATTAACGAGGTCTACATGTGCAGTGTGCTGGGCAAGTCCCTCAAAATGCCATCTAACAGAAGGTGTAAAGATGGCTGCATTTTCTGAGGAAGCTCATATCCTTTGATGGATGCAGTGAAATTCCACACGTTTTATC
Source organism: Echeneis naucrates (assembly GCF_900963305.1). Classification (NCBI taxonomy): domain Eukaryota; kingdom Metazoa; phylum Chordata; class Actinopteri; order Carangiformes; family Echeneidae; genus Echeneis; species Echeneis naucrates. The sequence continues at coordinate 2,635,318 of NC_042523.1, forward strand.
AGGCAGAGTTGGCACATGCCCTGTTTTAATGATGGTGATTGCTGTCAAAGAAAAAAAAAAAAAGGAGAACGCACAAGTTGCTTAAAGAGGTTGGCTCTATGTTTGATATCAGTCTCACTCAAGGCTGTTGTGGAGAATTAATGCACTGTAGGATGCGGAACTTTGACAGGATAGAGAAATAACTTCAGCTACAAGACAGAATCCATAAATCTTTTGTCCATACTTCCATCTGGCTGAATGACACCTTTGCTAGGTCAGAGAGTATGACAGACCGCATCCAAGCACCATGCCTTAGTAACCCTAGTCAACAAATAACCAGTCAAACAAAACACAAGAAAGAGAAAAGAGAGGACCTACCTGCAAAGTAAAACATGTCCTAGACAATCAGATTAAAAACCAAACAAACCAAACAATCATGCCGCAGCTCAATTATTATTGTCATTTTAATAAAAACTGCTGAGGAATGCTGGTGGCCAAATATGTGTTGGGTAATTGCAGCATCCCTGGTTCGTATCTGGCCTGGGACCTATGCTCCATTCTGTTCTGCCCTCTAACTGTCCTGTCAGCCTCTCTACCAACTACTAACTAAAACTAAAAGTGGCTGTGCAGCTTTGCTTGGTGGACAGATCCAGGACAGACATTATGACAATAGTTGGCTAACTTGTTTTCCATTGATTTTTGATTATATAAAATCAAACTTTATTTATATAGCACTTTTTATACAGATCAGCAACACAAAGTGCTTCACAGATTAAAGGGAAGAAGAAAAGAGAGGGAAAAAAAAAAAAGAAAAAGTTAAAAGCATACAACAGTTACACACTAGTAAAAATGACAGGGCACTGAGGAACCAGGTGATGAAACGCTCTCTTAGGGAGCCCTCCACACCAAAAGGCGCCACAGCCCACAACTACCGATGGTACCACCCATGCCATGGCAATGAGGCTGTAGTGCAAGGCCCCCCGGTGAGTAGGCCAGAAGGACAATACCCCTGCAAGTGGACCAGACAACTCCTGGTGTGCAGGGCTCCGATGAGGAAAACACTGAACATGACAGAACTCAAGATGAAAATTAAGAGTTCATGAGTTACGAATTTTTATAAAATATAGAATTGCATAAAAACCAAAATATAGAAAAAAAATGTACAAGATAGGTCTTAATCCTGCTTAGAAAAACGTACGATTTCTCTACCACCCGGAGGCACTCCAGTAGGCTGTTCCAGACACAAAGGACATAAAACTGAAATGACGCTGGGTGACAGGAGGAGTAGGTCAGACTCCTCTTTTGCAGAGTAAAACTGCTTCAGCACAGCAAGGCACCAGGAGCATTCATACTGTCTGCCACAGCTGATGAACAGGTTTGTTTTTTTTTTAAGAAAAGAAAAGACGCTTCACTATAGGTTTTTTGTTTTTACCGTTGGAACAACTAAAATGCGAGTACCGGATGACCTCAGGGACAGTGGCCCTTGGGGGAACCCCATTTTACACTGTGCAACACGACTTTCCAACCATATGCGCAAATCACTATCCAAGTGCCGCCAGTAACAGGGTTCCTGAGAAAAGACACGCTCACACTGTCTGCAAACTAAGGAAAGCTAATGCTGTCTTTCCCAACGCAAGGAGTTGCCCTTTCAGCAAGCAGCAGAGGTTTTGCATTCACATTGAGTGTTTGGGCAAGTTTAAGGATGGTTCTTCAAAAACCCAAACTGTCTGAGACATGGCTGTTTTTGTTTGGACATTTTCAATATAATTTGAGGATAATAAATAGAATAAAAAAAAAAAAATAAAATCACAGGTCAAAGGTCACAATAAGATGCAAGAGTTGAAATAAAGAACATGTTTATTTAACTGCTCATTACAGAAACATAAGAGCAACAAATCTTTGGTTTTGCCTCTATGTATTTGAAAGAAAAAAAAAAGATATTTTTAAATGACATCTATCTTACTGCTCTGAAGTCATTAACATTTCACACAAACTGAAACACACAATTTGCCTCAACTCCGTGGAAATTATTTTGGAAAATCAAAGTAAATAAAATGATAAACAAAAAGATGGATAAATACACATACTGTACCATTTATCAGGCGTATTTATCAATGCAGTGAACCCAGGCTTGGTCAATGTGCTGAGAGGCACCATATCTTTAGCAATGAACTCAGTTATTGCCTGAGTGACATCCCCGTACCATCAACCAGGACTATGTACAGAGCGACTTTTTCAAACATGTTGGGCCTGTCTTGGGTTTAGCGTGTGTGGCATACTGGGTTAGGGTTAGAGATTTGAGATTGAGTTTGAGATTTTGGCAGAAGTTTCTGTCTCTTGCCTTCAGGACCAACAATTAAATCCTCAGTTTTGTCCTGGTTGAGCTGCAGGAAATTGTTTACCATCTATAGCTGTATATCTGAATTACAATTTAAAAAAAAAAAAACAAAACAAAAACCAATTGGACCTGTGTCGTCAGCATAGCAATAAAAATGTATGCCGTGCCTCCTGACGGCATCCCTAAGTGGAAGCATATTTATATTAAAAAGGCTTGGTCCTGAATTGGAACTTTGGGGTTGAGGCACATGTATCCATACTTATAAAGAATCTACGATCAGAGGAAGGAATAAAACCAGTTAAGAATAGCACCAGAGAGGTCTACCAGGTTTCTAAGCCTGTCTAACAGAATGTTATAAAAAGCAGCACTTACTTTCAGTAGAAGCAGGACTGAAAGTGTCTGAGTCCGTGTTACATCTGATTATCATTACAAAAACTTGAATGGGCTGTCTCAGTGCTGTGAAATGTCCTAAAACCTGATTGATGTGTCTCCAATATATTGTTTATTTAACAAAAAAAATAAACAATTTAGTTGAATAATAAACATGTTATCTAGGATTTCAATAAGAAATGGTATGTTGGATACAGCCCGGTTACTAAGAATGTCAGGTTCTGAATTGCTCTCCTTCTGAAGGGGCCTCACCACCGCTGCTCTGCGGGAACAGGGAAGACACATCTGAAGACAGCAATTGACAATATTGAACTAAACAAAAAAATAAAGAAATAATCCCTCAAACTCAAGCAAAAGAAAACACAAAATTGTTTTAAAAGTGATGTGGGGGGTTAATCTAAGAGGCAGGTGCTTTGGTTTACTTGGGAAAAAGTATTTGCATCAACCAGGACAGAACTCACCCTCATTTCCTCTTTCTTCAGGTAAAATCAATGAATCAGATATGTTAAGAGCAACATTTTGTAGGATTGAAAGACTAGATCTAGTTGAGTCAATTTCACTTCTGAAGTGGTCTGCAAAGTCCTCACACAGAGTGTCTATAGGCACCGGAGAACTTAAACTTGCTGTTTATTACTGACTGCATTTCTGTAAATTTTGAGTTTTTCATGCAGTATTTCATAATGAACAATAGATTGGGTTTTCCTCTCTGCACCCTTGCAATTTCTTTTCAGTTTTTTGATTTCATAACTTCTCCGCGGGGGTGCATGTTTAGTTTTTTTTATCTTTTTGACTAGAAGTGGATCCACTTAATTTAATTATATTTATTACATTTAGACTTCGACACTGAGTCAACGGGTAATTAAGTTCTTCAGGTGAGTAACCCAGGGCAGGTAAAGCACGAAACCAGTCAAACATCATTACTTTCATATATATCCGTATCTGTTAGCTTTAGCAGTTAAAGGGCCGGCGACACAAGCAGACCACCACTAGCTGATGATAATGGAATGAGGAACACTGTGACATCCATCTCGGCTCTGTCTAAATTATGTCGGGAACATATGAATTGTCATGTTGCTCGCCCTGTATCTCCATCTCGTATCTCTGTTAAGGTATTGCCGGACAGTATCCCAGGACACAAACACCCGTGACTCGACATGTTAGTATGCTAACTGAATGGCTAGCCGTGGTGCTTAAATTAGATAACGGAACTTACAACACCAAGCAGGGTTCCAGGCTGCGGCTCGTTTTCGCTGACCCCTTTCCGTAAACGTCGGTGCTGTCGCTTCAGTGCTGTCAATGTCCAACGGATTAGTTTGTGCAATTAACCGCCATCGGCTTCTTCCGCTAACTTGCGCCAACTAAGCGCCATCTTGGCTTTCGCAGCTCACTTCCGGTAGTCTTACTCGAAAATATGGTCGGGTGGAAAAAGGAGTGAGTCATTTAAAGGAAACCAGATATTTTAATAAGTTTGTAGTTTGATGTGAAATTGGACATCTCTTTTGGTTTTTTCGTATGTCATTATTGAAGGTTTTGTCGACGTTGCTTAAAGTTAAAAACGCCTTTTCCTTTACAAATCGATGGGGATGGAATCTGTGAAATCAATATTTTGATACTCACAAGCTACTCATTTGGTGTAGATTTATTTTCAGAAAATATCTATACCTGTAAAATATGAGAGGCTCATTCATATCAAGCGTGGTAAACGCTATAATTCCTTTCATAGCTGCGCTAAATAGACGCAACATATTTAGCGAGTCTGTCAAATGATCGTGAGACACAAGAGCCCAGCAAGCATGCACTACGCAGCTTCCACCACTAATTGTGTATCCAGGCATGGACGATTCTAGAATCAGAGCTTTCGGGGTGCTGAGCAATCAAGAGTGCTGGCCGGCCAGGCAAGATAAATTTCACAGTTTTGTACATTTTAACACAATATTTAAATGCTGAGCTACAGCAAATGAGGAATGGATTGGAATCATAAAATAAATCTATAACATAGAAAAGCAGACTTTATCCCTGAACATATGTATGGACAAATTTACTAAATTCTGGAAGAAGACAACTCATTTTGATAGAGCAGCTCCTCAGCATATACTTATACATATAAACAGTATATATGTATGTTTGTGGAGTAAAACAGCCCCCTATAGTTAGTACCAAAAATGGATCCTAGTCTTATTTTTAGACTTTTATTTGGAATGCAATGCACAACATGTAAAACACATTAACAGAAATTGACTTTTTCAATGTTTGTCTCAGCCTTTTCCCTAATTGTCTGTATTATGTCATACAAGTACATACATAAAAATCAACTTCTCAAAAAAAGAAAAGTGCTTGAAATCTCCCAAATAATAATGCTAATACTAATAATAAATAATAAAATAATAAAAGAGAGGCAACCTTGCCCAAGGTACAATGTTGACTGTACACCTGTAGCGTTTCTTAGCAAGAAAAATATGTCAGCTAACTCCTACCTAACAACATAAACAGTGATCTGAGACTCAATGCAGCAGAAATAAGGACAGGTGATGATAATAATGTATTGGTATTGAGTGGTAGAAGTAAAGACATATGTCACATATCTGGGTTTATGCCAGGTGCTTACTCCTCACACTCTCGAAGGGCATTGTTATCACTCTGCAGATGAAGCGCTCAGAGCCGGCGAGAGGAAAAGGTTGGAGGGATGGGGTGGATCAAACCATTTTCAAAGCATGGGGCGGTGCTGCTGTATTTTTGTTGTTGCACTGTGAAAATTTAACATTAAGGCATCCCAACACAAAGCAAACATTTTCATAATTACATATTTTGTAAGGCTTTTAATATTACATTATTTTACTATCATTTAATCATAATATTTTGTATTTGTATTTTTGCTATTTTATTCAATGCAATTTGAACTCTTTTGCAATAAATTTGTTATTTATGGCTGGTATGGGCCGTGTTGTCTGTCTCCAAGTGTAACTTTTTGTTTCTCTTTGTAAAATATCCCTTTCACTGACTCAAGTTTATATGAATCACTCACCAAAGTGAATTGATCATTTGAGTTATTTGAATCACTGAGTTAGTTGACACACAAACTCTGCTCAGTCCCAGTACTCATTGATTTCATACTGTTAAATCTTCTGATTTGAAACAGGAACATGATCAACTTCATGACATTTTGAAGGGAACCAAGTCACAGTTGCAAACTGTTTTTGTTTTTTTGCTGTGTTTCACTCACCAATGCATGTGCCACAAAGTTTTTTTTGGGTGTTGCACGTATAACATATTTCACAGTCGCTTTATTTACGCAAAACCTTATACAAAGGATAAATCCAAAACATGGATCTTGTTGTCAGAGCACAGTGATGCATCTGTTACTCAGTGACTTGTGTCATTCGTGAATGTCACAGTCGCACAATAGTGACAATAGTCTTCTGTTTGCAGAAGCTAACGGTAGCAGGGACGAGTCAAAAAGTTAACAGCAAGATGACTCTCGAGTTTTGAACGATTCATTCTGGAATTGCAGATCACTGACATGCAGCAAAAGTTCCCAGCTGGATCTGAACCCAGGACGCTGTCTCTCCACGCCATGCAATTGAGGGTCTAGGCTTCTACTTTATGAATCACAAATCTGGTGGATATGGTGGAAATAACTGATGGAAATGTTTATTAAGAAAACAGAGTCAATAGAGGAGACAACTTTACTTAAAAATCCAGGTAAAAATCACAGGCCAGAATGTAACACCAGAAGTACTTACTGTGCCATTGATTCGTCACATTAAATTCAAAGTGACAAATTTGCTTAATTATCTGTAGATTCAAAAACGTAAACAAAAAACAATCTTAATGTTTCATATTTATTCCCAGAAAATAACTGAATAAATTAAAATCCTAAAAAAAATAAATCACTAGAGAAATAAACTTTTTAATGTGTTCTACATTTCTTTGCCATCAACACTTGATTATAACTGATTTCCAATCATTTTATAATTAGTTATTTTTTAACCAGTTTCAAAAAGTTTCCTTCACAAGGTTAATGCAGTTCAATCAGGAGTGCAAGTGTTCACATCTGTCCCTGACACTCTGAAAAACTTGTGTCCCCTGTGACTGCACGCACACCCCACCCACAGTGATGCCACACACATATCTAATAATGAAAACTGAATAATGAAAAGTATAATCAAATGGTATGATCAGTAACATCAAATGATTATATATATATATATGTGTTCAGATTTTAAACTCATCAGAAAACATAGAAAGGTGAATTCGAGCAGGTGTCTGTTAAATATCAGGACTTTACAAGAAGCAATTTTAGACTTTGGGAACTCCAGTACAGAGCTGCAGTCAGGGTATGGTTAGCTGAGCTCTGAAGCGCACTGATTCAAATGAGTGGCTTCCTTATCAGATGCCTAGCTGATCATTTGGAGAAGAGAAACATCTAAAACATGCAGGGCAATAGCCCTCCAACACAAGTTTGTGTGTGTGTATCTATGTATACACGCATATTGGGCAGTGTTTCACCTTGCAGTTAATGAAACAAGAGTTATGACCTCCTAATATGTGGAGTTAGAGAAGGTGAAAGTGAGCTCATCTGAGGATGAGTCAAACTTAATTTCATAGTCAAGTCAAAAGTCATAATATCACAGGAGTACACTCTCTATACTCTCGGCAAACTTTGGGTCCAGGCTCTTGCCTCAGGCCTTGTCAGGTTTGGGACTTTCTGGGACAGTCAGAGACTCCACAGAGGACTGTTCATCTAGATCTGGAAGGAGCTCCTCCTTATCACTGAAGACCAAGCAAGTAGTAGAAACACATCATTAAAAGTATTAGTGATGGTTTCATCGTGTCTCTGATTCAGCAGGTGTCAGTTGCGACACTAGGGTTGCACAGGGCAATCTTACCTAACAGAAGACAGACGGCGGGACAGACGGCGACGTCTCAGCAAGATGAGGACGAGTGTCACCAGCAACAGAGCCGACAGGGCTGCCAGAGTGACTGCAGGAGAAAAAATGAAGATAAGAGCACTTTGTCATACATTAGGCTACTATTATGAAATGCCTGTGTGAAAGACTGATTTTGAAACGCAGATTTGGACATTCAATATGGTTTTATTAATTTTATTAATTAGTGTCTGTAGCACAGTAAATTCAAGATGTTTTATTTGATAGAACAGTTCACATGAAACCCACCTGAAAACCAGATGTTACGAGGCTGACTTTCAAAGGAACCTGGAAGAGAAGAACTACATCAGGGCAGTTCAATTGGGGTAACCTTGCTTCTAGAAATCAAACGAAAGTTTTCAATTTTACCGCCTTTGCTGCAGCGGTTCATACAGTCCTGTTCTGTGTCATAACGGTTCTGGTTTCCTCTGCAACCACCAAACACAAATGTCTGGCAGGTGTCTGTGTCGTGGTTGTAAAAGAATTTGGTGAAGGCAGCACGACAAGGACCAGGATCAGAGGTCACCATGCACTGATCTGATACCGAGGGACAATGACGCAAAGAGACAGACAATGGAGAGTCAGAGGGGAACATCATTAGTTTGTCAGAACTTCACATCTATTAATATTTTTGTGTTGAACAGTTTCTCACATTTGTATTCGTCGTCATCAGCTGAGGACCTCTCAGAGGACGGCAGGATTGACACTAACCAATAGTGAAAGACATCTGTAGTTAGCACTTAACCCCTAACTGTAAAGGGACAGACAGATATATCTCACCTGTACAGCCACGGACCGATGTATTAGTTACCTGAACATGTTTCCATGCAGCTCTCTTTGCTGATGTAGTTATTTTTATTTCCCCTGCAGCCTCCAAATATGAAAGGCTCACATTTCTTGGTCTTACTGTTGTAGTACCAGTGGTGAAATGCAGCCTTGCAGGGGCCTACCTGAGGCTCCACTTCACAGCTCTCTAATTGGACATGAAGGCATAGAAAGACATGTTAAGTTTGCCCTCATAGTTTCTTTAATTAATTAGGTCTGTATGTTTTCATGCAGTTGCTAAACATCTGGAATGTTTTTTTTTTTTTTTCGAAAGACAGAAAAAACATTTACAGATTCATAATGAGACAAAAACCAAGTAAATCTTCACGCAAATATGCACATCCTCACAGCAACACAGATATAGAGAGACAGAGACATTAGCTCTGACATTAGGTGTGATGATGAGAACTTAGGTTTAAGTCCGGATCTCTTTGTTTCGCTTTCTGAAAACTGCAGTAACAGTAGATGATGTTGGAAGGTAAAACTGAAACCTACCAGTATATTGATCAGCAGACATCACTGTTGGAGAGAGAGAGAGAAAATTAGTGTGAACACATGAATAAGGTGGTGTTGTCAGGATAAACTTCCTGTTGCTTCAGTGCTTCCTTTTTCTCTCCTTCAAGCTGATCATTTATGGAACATAATTTAGTATTAATCTGCATTGTTGGTTAATTTAACATATCCAGGCAGACAAATATCTAGTGCAGGAAGTGAAGTCAGTTTGAATGGTGCTGGTTGTTGACATCTAATATCTACATATATCTGAGGCCTATATCTTAAAGCTGGATTTCATTTTACAGGGGTAACTTCCAGGTTAATCCTGGGTTTTCAGTCTCATGAAGGCGTTTTACTTTCTATTGGGATAAATTGCCATGGTAACTTAGATGGAATGCCTAACCTGCCCCGGAGCAGGTTAAGATCAGGAGAAGAGGTCAGCAGGTATATATTAGATGGCCTACTGACCAATCAGTCCTCTTGCAACCCGTTCTACCCATTCTCAGACCAGCCTGTTGATGTGGGCGATAGAAATGTAAGGAGCTTTCAAGACAGGGAAGATTTCATGACCAACTTAAAACACTTGATTTCCCAGACGTGGTTAACAGGCTTGCTTCCAAATTTGCTTTGCTCCACTGAAGAAAGAAATTAAATAATGAGGTTAAAATTATCAAAGAAGTGAGGAGGGGGGAAAAAAAGCAGAAATTTCTGGAACATACATAAGGTAAATGTTGGGATTTAATATTATAATCCTGGGAATTTAAGCAATGAGGGAGTCAGCAATTTTTTTGCCAGCATTTTTTGTGTCTTCTGGCAGCTGCACCTGCGTTATTTTTGAATGAATCATGGACTTATAGTCTTCATATGTTCAATATCATAGTATCATAGTCACACTGTGAAATATGCACCTTTTTGCATTTTTTTCCATGGTCTAATTGGTCGCATGTAGCAAAACCTTATATGCAAACATGCACTGATCTAGATGGGAAATCCTTGGCTCTGTTTGTTTGTGAAATGCTTATCAGGATTGCGGACTTCTAGGTAAGTGAAGCCCAATAACAAAAAGACATCCTGGCCATGTTTAATCCAGCCTCATGATACAGGCCCCTTGATCAGCAGCAAGAAAGGAAGTGATGTCATTAAATAAAGATACAGTGGCATTGAAATGCTAGGGCAATAACTGGTTAGTTAATTTGTGTAATCAATAACTGGCAAAATCAATAAGATGAGAGATTCTTACTTGGATTGAAAGACTGATCATGGGGAGGAGTACGAGTGGACTCATCAGGAAGAACTGAACCTACACACACACAGTTTAACACATTTCAAAAAGACACAACAGACACTGACACAGTTGGACCCAGCACCACGAATATGTCCCACAATTCAATAATAGACAGATGCAGTAAGGAAATATTGAGTTATCAGTGCATTCACGCTGAGTCCAGTCTGGGTCATCTCGTGATTTTTGAGGGGTCAGCATGCTACTAAATATTAAAATGGGTAAAGTTCCTTGTTTACTGCATTTGCTACAGTGGCTCATACACTGATCCACCATGTCATAATGGTTCTGGTTTCCTCTGCACACACCAAACACAAATGTCTGTGTCATGGTTGGGGGGGAGGAAAAAAAAAAAAAAAAAAAAAAACTTGGTGAAGACAGCATGACAGGCTGTCATAACGGTTACACACAACAGACCAATACGGACAGAGTTGACTTCAAGTTGTGGTGCTTTTCTAAATCTAAAATAAACAGCCAGGGAAGCTGATCATTAACACCACCCAACCACCCACACACGACACAAAAGCAGAGCTGTCATTAGACAATAATGTCACACACAGACACATGCTGGGGTGAAGTAGAAAAAAAGAAATTGTTGGGCTTATTAAAATGACAAGCAGACTGTCTCTGTGGCCCCAGGGCATTTCTGGTCAATATATTTGGATTAACTGTACAGTTGAAAACACACACTGACACAATTGTTTAAAAACACAACAGATTGTGTGTGTGTGTGTGTGTGTGGTGTCAAATTACTATTGTCAAACTGGTTCTGTCAACTTTGATCCTCAAGATTCAAAACAAGCTTCTACTGATATTTATCAGCTCAGAACTTCCCTTATTTTACAGCTTGAAATTGCAGCTTCCTGAAGAGGACTAGTGTTTTTGTAGGAGAAAAGGTAAGTTTATTGGAAAACAGGAATATGACTTGAGTTTATCTAAAAGAAGACTGGTGTTTCTCCACAATCTGATTGCGCAGGCCATTCAGATTTCATTTTATTTGGGATTCAGTAATTGTGTCAGTTTTAATAAAAGGCAACAGAGAATCCCAAAACAACCTTTAGAGAAAGAGGGTCACAGATCAGGTCTGTTACCTGTGACTCCATTGCATGCGGCCTCACATGCTTCCCGGGATTCAAAGTTGTTTGCATTGGCATTACAGCCGCCATAGATGAAGCTGCGGCAACGCTGACTGGTCACATCATAGTAGAATTTTGGAAATGCTGCCCGACAGGACCCAACCTTCATTGGCAAACGACAGCGAACTGAAGACACAGAGGGAGAAATAGTGAACACAGCTCGTTTTGCCCTGATTGCTCTGATGTCATCAAAAACTAGAATACTGTGGTTGCATAAATATATACACCCCTAAACTATTACTTTGCTGAAGCACCTTTTGATTATATTACAACTCTTACTCATTTTGGGTATCAGCATGTACATCTTGACTTCAGAATAGTTGCTACCAGTCTTCCTACTCCTTTTAGCAAAAATGCTCCAAATCTTTCAGAGTGCAAGGGGATCTCCTTTACATAGCCCTCTTCAGATCCCCCAAAGGTTTTCAGATTCAGGCCTGGGGTCTGGCTGGGCCTTTACAAAATGAAAATCTTATGTTGAAGCCATTCTTTTGTTGATTTTGGTGTAATGCTTTGGGTTGTTGTTTTGCTGAAAAATGAGATTCCTCTTTATCTTTCTGGCAGAATCATTAAGGTTTTGTGCCAACATTGAGTGGTATATGAAATTTTTCATAATTATCGCCACCTTGACTAAGGTCCCAGTTCCAGCTGAATAAAAAGCACCCCAATGTATGATGCTGCCACCACCATGCTTCAGGTTGCGTTTGGTGTTCTTTTGGTGATCAGTGGTGTTGTTTTTATGTCAAAATGTTCAACCTTGGTTTTATCAGACCATAAATACATTGTCCCATCTACTTTTGATGTTCTTCTTCATAAGGCTTCCATCTCACCAACCTTCCCCATAACCCACACATATGAAGAATATGGGGTATATATTGTTGTCTCATGTAATAGACACCGAATACTTGCCAAAAATTCCTGCAGCTCCTTTAAGGCTGCTGTTGGCCTCCCTTGCAGCCCCCCTAACCAGTTTTCTTCTCATATTTTTCCTCAATTTTGGAGGGACATACAGTTCTTGGTAATGCTTCAGTTGTGCCATATTTTCTCAACTTAATGATAACTGGCTTCTCTGTGTTCCACGGTATATCTAATACCTTAGAAATTCTTTTGTACACTTCTCATGACTGATACCTTCTGACAATGAGAACCGAATGCTTGGGAATCTCCCTTCGAACTAGTGCTGTGCACACGAACACCTCTTGAAGAAAATGGAAAAAGAAAAAAAAAAAAAAGAAAAAAATAAAAGGGGGGGGGGGGTGAGGCATAGTATCTGGACAAGACCAATAACATAAATACTTCAGACCGCATTATTGCATGCACCTCCTGATATTCTTTATTGACATTCTGAACATTGCTGCAGTTTGACAAGCTTGTTTACTAGAAAGAATGCACTGCTCCAGAACTGCAGTTGGTATGTTAAATGTTCACTGTCCCGTTCCTTGTATGTGTTGTTGTGTCTCAAGCGGTGGAGTACTTCTTTGAAATTCAATATCTTGGTCGGAAAGTGCAGAAGTAAGACCAACAACTGAATCGAATGCAACTGGACTTAGGACTTAAGTTTGTCAAAGACGTTTTGCCTCCTTATCCCAGGGGCTTCAGTTTCGAACACATCAATCAGACTAGTGAGGACTAGTCAGACTGATGCGTTCCATATGACTATAACCTGGATGAATGAGAACATGCACAGAAAACACCAACAACTTCAATAATTTTGCTTTACACACTGCATGCTCTGGATCAGCAGGTCGCACTTCCTCATACTCTGAAAGGTCTAAAATGTCTTTCACCAACTCCCAAGAAAGTTAAACCACATGCTGCGTAGCTGCAATGTTTTGAAAGACTTCCAGATTTAACAAAAGCAATATTCAGCTAAATTTGCATTAGCCCCGCCCACTGACTTTGTTGGGTGAGTTTGACAGATACAATTAATTCATTAAGTACTGCAACAGGACCATGAAATAATTATATACATTCTTACATTAAGGGAACTGGTATTTTAATGCATTAATGAAACATTTAAGTATTTATTTCCTATTTTAAGTGATTAATTTAAGTAATTAGATTTATTTACATATTTTATTTGGCCCTCCATAATCAGAGGCAATTTAAATTATGGCAGGTGTGCACTTACTCCTATTTAACATGAATTTGAATGTGATTGGTTAATTCTGAACACAGCCACATTCCCAATTAAAAGAGGCTGTACACACTTGTGCAACCACATTTTGATACTTTCTTTTTTTTTGTCTTAACTGAGGTGAACAGGTTACAGGCCACAAAAACGTTTTGAAATTATTTATTACTAAATCTATTTCCATGCAGGAACAACTTTCCAGTTGTCAGAGAACTCCAGTGTTGGGTTTTCAGGTGTTGTCATATTTCCCCTCACAGGTGTCCTTTTCACAGATAAAAACCAGAGTGACTGGTCTGACCTGAAGATCCAACCCTGGAGTTACCCTGTAAATTCCTGAGCGAGGAGCATTTCTTCCTTCCTGACATGACTCAGTATCCACTTGGATGGGTACAAAGGTACATTCACTTATATTATTCTTTATGTTGACAGTTATTGATTCTTAATCAGAAACACAAATGTCATCACAAAGCTCAGCACTTCTTTATGTTTCATATTAAAAGCCGTCACAATATGTCTGACACTAAAAAACATTCAAATAAAAAGGACAGCCTGCATTCCTAGAACTCAGGGTAAATGTGGTTGTAATCAGAGCTAATGAAATATTGTATTAAATGTGTGGGGCACAGACTGAGAGGGTCTAATGCTCCAAACATGGTTCTGGCTCTCAGGTGTCAAGAGGAAGTAGACTGTAGGTCTACTTCCTATTCAGGTAAGAACAGCAAAAGGTTGAACAAACTTAATCTTTTCTCAAACTTCTGGAAGATCAAAATCTGACAAGGATCATGTTATATAATAAAAGACACTTGATGAGACTTGATCCATTTTCTATTACATAAGTATAAAACTACTTGTGGCTGTGGCTACTACACATCATCAATTGTTTATTAAGGTTTTGACAGCTGTTTAAATGAACTGAAGTTTGCATCTGTAAATCTGGACACTGACATGTACGGTGGGGCCTGAAGGGGCCAGGGCCCAAACCTACAGAAAACCTGAAAAGCTATCTCAAATAAGATTGTTTTATGAAAACCTGATGTGACTCCTCCATAATCAGTCTAAGCTGTGAACAACAGCAGACGCTAAAGCTGAAATAACTTTAATCTTAGAGAAATCAGGACAGATTCAAACCCTGATTCAGAACTGGGTGGTTTCTGTGTAGTTACATTGATTGATTGACTGATTGGTTGATTGATGGATTCATTGATGACACTGTGTAACACTTTTTGTAAAATAAAAGGAAATTTCCTCCATCAATCAGGTCATCTTCATCTCACTTGATTAATCACTGACTGCCTATATATGATCAATGATCAGCCCCACAGACTGATTGATTCTACGAATGTTGCACATCTTACTGTTGTTGGTCTCGTTGCTCGGCGGCTCCTGGAAGTTCTGCAGCGGAACGATGTGTGGCTTCGCATCGGCCGCCTCCCTCCTCACGGTCCTCCGATAAACCTTGAACTGGGAACTAGGCTGGAGTACGCACGCATCCCGCCCCGGGGCCCCGCAGCTCACCAGCTGGCACTGCGGACTTCCGTCTGCCGGGTAACCCACCAGGGCTAGGTCACAACCCGGCTGGCCGCAGCACGCTGCCCGGCAGCTCTCCGGGCTCGTCACCTCCGCCGGCCCATCAAGTTGGAGCACTTCGACGCCCTGAGCGCCCAGGTCCACACCCTGCTCTGGATCAATGCTTTGGTCCCAGTCACACTCAATAGCCAGGCCGGACCAGACCAGGACACAGAGCATCAGAAAGCCCACTCTGAAATGTCTGCTCATTTTACCTCTTAAACAGGATCTGGATCTTCATATAGATTTAATCCGGATTGCGTTTCTTAAAATTTAACTCCTTAATCGGATTCTCCGCGGGAACAATGAGCCACTTCCTGGTTCAGCGGATTTTTGTTGTCGCAGATAAAATTACCTGAGCTACAGGTGCAGCCACGCCCACCTGACGTTACGTCTCACACAGGAAAAGGCTTCCAAGTTGAGAAAAAAATAGCACCGAAGTCTAACGAGATGATTGGTCGTTTTGATTATATCGGTAAACTGGTATTTGGTGTTGTTTTCATTGTGAGTGAGAGATGAGTCAACAGTGTTACTTCACAATTGCCTAACTTATTTATGTACCAGTATTTAAAACGTTTTGACCGTTTTCCCTTTACTGGGACTTTCATTTCTACAGTTTTTTCCTAATTAATTTTATTTTTCTTTATCCTGAATATTATATCTATAATATAAATCAAATGGACACCTAACATAATAAATCAAACACAGAAAAGATTGTAATGTCTGTACTTCCAATTTGCAAGCGCTACTTTTGTATTGTTTTATTTCTCCCAGTTATTTGTGTGTGTCAGTGTTGCCAGATCTCGCAAGAGAAACAAGCCCCAAAAAGCGATTTAGCCTCTCAAATAATTTAATTAAAGCCCGACCGGCGACCTAAATGGACCACATTGTGTAAGAGAGAGGCTTAATAACATTACAGACATTAATTTATTTTCTTTGGATAGGCAGCAGTAAAATGTATGGAGGATCCAACAGGCAGAATGAAATATATACATCTTTAAATAATTACTTCTATATGCGATTAATTAATGAAAATGGGAAATGAATATTTACATGTGTCATTAATGCATTAAAATACCAGTTCATTTCATGTGAAAACGTATATAATTTTTTTCACTATGTATCTAATTATTTCGTGGTCCTGCTGCAGTGCTTCATGAATTTATTTTATCCGTCAAACTCACCCAACAAAGTCAATGGGCGGGGCTAATGCGAATCGAGTCTAATCGATTGCTTTGGTGAAGCCTGAAAGTCTTTCAAAACATTGCGGCTACGGAGGATGTGCTACAACTTTCTCGGGAGTTGTTAAAGACATTAAATCGGCCAATTATGGCCCGTTTGAGAATCATCGGTCATTGGCCAAAATTCGCGGTTTGTCTCTGATATTTTCAGAAATAAAATGCAGGGAATAAGACTTGGTTTTACTTTGAAAAGATTCTCCCCCTTAAAAATATCCCCCGACATCAGGCTATTTATCCTGTAGAGGGCGTACCGACCTCATGACAAACTCCACTAACCCCCTCACAGCACAGCTGAGTGACTGATCTGGAGCAGGCAGCGGCAGGGCCACACGGGGGAGTGGTCCGCCTCAAAAGATAAATGAACAAGTTTGTGAAATAAATAAACAATTGGTCAACCAGTTTCAATTCAACCCACTTCACGATGTTCCCCGCTGTGTTGGTCTCTGTCATGCTGAGTTAACGTTTAAGCACGATGTAATATGCAAGCTAAAGTTAGAATTAGCTAGCTGCTTATTAGTGACTCGGGCTCCGCCCAGAGTCATCCGCCAGTCATTCATTTCCTATGAGAGACGGCGAAAATCCTCAAAAATCTTCACCTTTTTCAAACCTCTCATACTTTGGCATACATCCAGCTACACAGTCCATTTTACCTTCAAAACGGAGGAAAACTTGTCTTTCCAAATGGTGTTTTTATCTTTCTGATATACTTTTCGAACAGCGATTGTTCAAGCGTGATGCTCGTCTCACCTCATCTCTCCTGAAAGTTTTAGTTTCCCGTGTGTGTGTATTGCACGGAATGTTGGTGGCTTAGAGTGGAGGAATCTTCAGTTAGAGTGCGTGAGTGAGCTGAAGATTCTCTAAAAATTTATTTTTTAAATCGCCCTCACGGCCACATAGTTTAAGGTACGCGCCTCATTTTCTCCAATGTAGTAGAGATTCTTGTCCTCTCTTGAAAAATGTCTTTACTTTAACTGTCGGACAAACCAAATTTGAACTGTGCCCCTCTAAAGGACATGCTCATCCCTCCTCTCTCCTATTACTCCCCATGTATTTTTCTCTGGCCGGAAGGAGAAGAGTTCACATTTTCATGTGTTTTTAACTCGCTCCCCTGTCCACATTTTACATCCTAGAAACACCAAAATACACACACAGCTTCAGACACTTGTTGTGGCGCTCAGCGTCTGCTCGGTTTTCTGATAGGAGCTACCGTTTTGTCACAAATTGCCTCAGAGTGAGAGGCTGGCAGACAGAAATGAACCTGTTTTCTAATGGGCTCTGTGAGAAGGATGACGCAATCCAAGCTCAGACACACAGCTGCAGTCAGTGATGTCATCAGACTGCTCTGATAGGAGAGCAGTCAGACACATTTACAGCAATACACAGCGACAAATATACAGACGTACTCACACACATATATGGAAAAATATGCACATGCACGCAGCAACGCACATAATGAGACAAACAGAAACACAGCTGACACACACAGACACACAACAGATAGACAGCATTTGTCAGTTTTTACAATAGTGTCACAGGGTGCATGTGCCAAATAGATGTCTCAAAGAAATAGTTGCGTGTCTAAAGACATATGCCTGTCTGTGTATATTCTCATTCAAACAAATCACAGTTACATCCGTCCAACAGCTGAATGGAAAGCAACTGAACTCAGGACTTGGATTTTGTCAAAGAAGCTTTGCCTCTTATCCAAAGGGCTTCGTCAGTTCCCAACGCCTCGGTCTGACCGGTCTGATGAGTGCGTTCTGGTACACAGTTATACGCGGTTCAGTATATCTGTACATCTGCCAAGTCGACGTCCCGGCAGCAGCAGCGCCCCGAGTCACTCTCAAAATTTCTGCCAAGGAATTTTTCTAGTTACCCTTGCTACACATATTAGCCGTGCCAGTAACGGTAGAATAAACATAACAGTACACATTATGTAATCGACTAGCTAGCTCTCACTGAGGCAGCTACATGTTTCCAGATAAGACCAGAGCAAAATTGGCCAATTAATCGGTTATCAGATTTTTTCCCCCTAATAATCGGTATCGGCATAGTCCCCAAAAAATCCATATTGGTCGGGCCCTAGTATTCAGACGAATGGAGGAGTTTAAACGTGCTAAGGTTAGGACAGAGCTCCTGTTATATGGGAGTAAAGATGTGGTACTTAGTAAGGTGGTTCCATACCCAACCAAGGGGAGAAAATGGAATCCAAGAATGGCAGTGCAGGAATCAAAAGCAACTCTTAGGCATACAGAGATTGTGGGTAATGTACAAATAGGCTTGGGGCTTAGCCCAGGCAAACCGGTGTGGATTAGAGCAGGTCCCAAAGAGAAGAGGAAGCTAGTTGTAGAGCAGGTTCGTAGACAGGAGGAAATATTAAGGGGTGCGAGGGCAGTGGCTCAGGCTAAACAGGGACAGTGGTTGAACTGGGAAGGTATAGAGAAGAAAAAGCTCAGTTGGAAGGAGCTGTGGAGTATGGAGGAAAGTAGTCTTAGATTTTTGATAGGGGCAACATATGATGTATTGCCAACTCCCCAGAACCTAAAACTCTGGGTAAATGGAGACCCGTTATGTTAGTTGTGTTCAGGTGCTGCAACTCTAAAGCACATTTTGTCATGTTGTAAAGTTAGTTTGTCACAAGGACGGTATACGTGGCGTCATAACCAAGTTTTAAAAAGCTTACGAGGAGGCAAGGCAGTTTAGAGGATACTAGTGACTGGGAGATGCAGGTGGATTTAGGAGGAAAGCTTGTTGTTCCCCAGGAAATAGGAGGCACAGATATTTTTATCTTATCAGTGCCTTGTGGACCAGAGAAATCAGAAGTCTTGATCACTACAGGAGAAAGGGGTATTGGCAATATGCATTAAGTAAGAGTAAGGAATTCACACAACCAAAAGGCAAATTTTAAAGTGTGTTGTATTGTGTTGAGTTAAAGAAAATAAAATAATTACAAAAAAACAATTGAAATTACATGGCCCTTTGTGACAGCCACAAAGGTCCAGCAGCAAGAAAAACTGTGATTGGTTCATGTCTCGTTCTATTGTATTAACCCACTGTTTCCCAAGAAATATCAAAGTTTATAACCATGATCTAGAAATTATTACTAGTAGTGACTGAATAAAAATCATTGATTTTTTTTTTCTTAGGCCTTCACTGAATACCTTGAAGGCCCAAGGGGTTCCCCTCTGATTGTATTATTGTGAAGGTTATATATATGAACTGTATATAGGGCGGATTCAGTATTTATACTTCACTC
Organism: Echeneis naucrates; assembly: GCF_900963305.1. Classification (NCBI taxonomy): domain Eukaryota; kingdom Metazoa; phylum Chordata; class Actinopteri; order Carangiformes; family Echeneidae; genus Echeneis; species Echeneis naucrates. The sequence goes on from NC_042523.1 coordinate 2,654,882, forward strand.
GCTCTTGAGCTGTCAGTTAGGGCACAATGATGAGAGGTTAGATGCAGTGAAAATTCCTTTACTGCTGGTTTAGTAATATCAGGATGAGACCAGCAATTCATAAACTGAAAACTCATGAATTTAGTGTAAATGCTTTAGACCGTGCTGGGATATCTGATTTTATGTTTTTACTGCAATGGTATATGGGATAATATATATTATAAACTATTATATGCTTTGATTATATTGTTAGAATAATGAACTGCTTATGATGAAGTAGAGAGTGACACTCACATAAATCAAATAACAATCGTGCAATGTAATGACGATAGAATACACAGGCATGATTGAAAAACATCTCTTATGAAATATCCATATACAATATATATTATGTAACTGTGGCCTTCTAATTGTTGACAGAATGCAGAAGATACACTGGGATTGTGGGGATTGTGGTTTGTCTGTTCTTCCTCTTTTTGCACAAAAACAGGGACTGTCAGCAGCCACCAGGAGCTGATCGCGAGAGTGGAGCCAGTTATCACGAGGAGGAAGTGTGCACTCGAAGAGGACTCCACCCACACACCTCATTCCCTTTGTGTAACCATAACATAAGCTGGACCAGGGAAAGATAGAGCACCAGACTTCGCGAACTGACGCTGGAGTTGTCTGCTGGTCAGAGAGACATAGTCTGTTCCAGAGCTCTGTAAAAGATCTCTTTTTATATTGTATATTTTGCTGTTAGATGTTATAATAAAACATGTGAAACTGATTTGGACGTCTCCTGCATCCTTCATCAAACGAATGCGCCAGTTCACTTTGGGAACTCAACAAGTGCTTTGTTAAAATGTCTATCACCAACTCCAGAGAAAGTTGACGCACATCCTGCGTAGCCACAATGTTATGAAAGACTTCCAGTCTTCACCGAAGCAATCGATTAGATGATTCGCATTAGCCCCGCCCACTGACTCTGATGGGTTTTAAAAATAGCTCTTAAACTATCGATCACCAGTCTCTTGAAGTAAGACCATCAGGATCATCAGGATCACCAGGTCCAAAAGATTCAGGAGTCAGGACCACCAGGACCACCCCGACCTTTGATCCTGAGCAACAGGACCTCGGGGATACCTCTGATGCTGCATTTGGACTCTATTTGTAAACGTAACCATCACATAAGAGTGTATGTTAAACCACGTTAAATCTGAACGATGTGTAACGAAGATGGTTTTCATTAGCTGTTTTTATGTGTTTTTCTTCCAGGACCAGACGATGTGTGGCTGTGATCACTTAAACATTGATTATATTTCGCGCACGCGCACACACACACACACACACACACACACACACACACACACACACACACACACACACAAATAAAATAAATAAATCTTGATTGTGACGTCAAACAGGAGACTCATCAGATCTGCTTTTTGAGGTTCACTGGAAGTTTTCGTTGTGGCCGAATGTCAGACCCGTTACTGCACGTGCTTCGGTGCCTGAGTGGGTTGGAATAATCCCGACAGCACGTGAATGCAGCAGCACCATCCCTGCTCAGAGTCCGGTCAGGATTCAGTCTTCTCGCTATTTCTGCCTTTACACGTATTTCCCGGAGTCAGTGAATTCTTTACTTTTTAATTTAAAAAAGAATTTGAAGTTTTTTTTTTTTTTTTTTTAAGAAATCGTCTGATATTACTGTTTTCGCCAGCGGTGTTTTTCTCTGAGTGGAACAAATTTCCCTTTTCCTCCTGATATATTTTGTTTTTCATTAAAAACTAATTTAATATCTGGGGATTTTTGTCCTCGTCTGCTCGGTCCACATGGCGGCGAACCGAGTCGGGCGGCGGGTAAATAAGGCGTGTAATGATCAGTCACAGAGCCGCGCTGGCGGAGGACGGGATCCCAGTCTGCGGCGTCGCCAGGCCCGGATCACAGTCAAATACAATCGCAAAGAGCTGCAAAGGAGGCTGGATGTGGAGAAGTGGATTGACTGTGGACTGGACGAGCTCTACAGAGGCCGGGTGAGTCCGGATCCAGGACCACAGTTTTTTCTTAATTGCAAGCACACCAACATATGAAATGACCAGAGATCAAACTGTAAGGGAGCAGGATTCAGGATCAGGCTCAGGCTACAGAATCAGGGCCCCACCCTTTTTACTTCATGACCCCTATCCTCCCCACAACCACCAACGTTTCATAATAATTAAATTGTAATTATTATTTCAAATGTTGTGAAAATCTGAAATATTTGATTGTGACTGTCAACAAATGGGACACGTTTTAAGGATATTTGTTTGTATGACCAGTTTAAAATATCAGCATCCTGATGTGATACGATGATGTGATTTAGAGGCAAAGTGGCCTGGCTCAGTGCATGACCACAGTCTTTCGGGCTAGTTCAATTTACAAAAGAGTCTCACAAGGTAAGCCACACATTTTATTTGTAAGCACCTTGGACATTATGAGTGTTTAACTCTGCTGTGTAGTTTTATAAATTATATCTTGTATTATCAGGTGAATTCTCTGGTGTGCTGCTGGGGGACAAAGGCTGTGCCTGTGAGTCATTCCTCCTGACTCCCCTTGCGGACACCAAGCCCCCACCACAGCAGGCCTACAACCATGCACATGGCAAAACCAGGACTTGAATCGAGACAGGGCCTGTGATGTCACTGTTGCATGCACAGAGAAAGGAGGGGACCCCCAAGAGGCTGTCGACGTTGACTGGGAAAATGCTCCCAGTTTTGCCATAAGACATTAATGGCAGACTGGTCAGGGAGCAACATATTGAAATTTTTTTCACTTAATTTTTGGATTTAACACATCTTTAATAAAACAATCTCACATTACTTTTTGCTGTGTCTGTGCATTTTGTCTTGCATTGGTAGCAGACAGTGTGGGGTTATCTTTTAAATTCTACTGTATTTTGCGGACCATAACGCACACCGCATTAGAAGGCGCAATATCAATGAACGGGTCTATTTTCATACATAAGGCACACTGTGTTATCAGGTGCATGATAAAACATATGTAAAGCAAAACGAAACAGGTAAGTTGAACTTTAACTCACAATAACTCAGAATATTGTGCAGTTGTGACAAATACAGAAAAAATACACTAATTTTAAATCATTCGTCTTCCACAAATCCTTCAAATTCCTGATATGGATTTGAAAATTGGTTTTTACGTTAAAAACCTAATGTTGGCTTGACGTCTAATTATAATTATAATTATAATTAATTATTGGATGATGGTTGCTTGCCAGAACTACATAAGTTATCTAACGTCTGACATTGCAACCCCTATCCAACCAAGGGCCAACATTAACACAACATCCCTGTGTCAGCTGGGATTGCTCCGACAATCCATCAAGCGGAGCGGCTTCGTCACTTACCAAAGTCGCACTACACCATTTTGCCATATTTTTGAGCGCAGTGTACCACATAAAATTGGTTCGAGGTCAGAAAGCAGAACAAGAATTCACACATAAGGTGCACTGCCGATTTTTGAGAAAATGTAAGGATTTTAAGTGCACTTAATAGCGCGAAAAAAAATGGATCAGACTCAGTGATCACCTTCCTAGCAACAAACTTTCGCCCTGCTCTATGTTCCCTACAGATAATATCCAACTAGGCCAGTGAGCGGTGATAGCTATCATGTCTTTGGGGTCATCAGGTGGGAACCTCCTTTCACCGGTGTTTCGTCTAGTTAGGCCCACAACACCTCCAGAAGGCTAGACCGTGAACACTGGCGTCCCAGAGTCACCCCCTAATGCCAGCCATCACCATGCCAGCCTTTGTGTGAGTTGTCTCACACAAAGACAACTATCTCAAACAGCATGACTGTCAACTACTCTGACCTATCACCAACTGCACCAGTGAAAGCGGGGTGGGGATACAGACCCTGGTTTGGGTAGGGGGGAGAAATAGAAGAGGTGGAGATAAAAGTAGGGATGGGATACAGACCGTGGTTCGGGTAGGGGGCATGAAAGTATAGAGGGTGCAGGAGGTGGAGGCAATACAAGCTGCATTAGTAGATTCAGCAACTAAACTCACCTAAATGGTCCTATACTCAAACAACACTCCAACCCAGGCCAGCTCACCTATACTAACTGCATGGTGTCAAAGAGGCACAAACACAAAAGGAACTATCTCAAGCACCACTGTCAACTACTCTAACCTCTCACCAATTGCACCAGTGAAAGCGGGGTGGGGCTACAGACCCTGGTTTGGGTAGGGGGCATGAAAGTATAGAGCGTGCAGGAAGTGGAGGCAATACAAGCTACACTAGCACACTAGCAGATTCAGCAACTAAACTCACCTGAACAGCCAAAGCCAACACTCCAACAAAGGCCAATTCTCCTAGGCTAACCGCATGGTGTCGAAAAGGCACAAACACAAAGAACTATTTCAAGCAACACCACTGTCAACTACTCTAACCTCTCACCAATTGCACCAGTGAAAGCGGGGTGGGGATACAGACCCTGGTTCGGGTAGGGGGGAGAAACAGAAGAGGTGGAGATAAAAGTAGGGATGGGATACAGACCCTGGTTCGGGTAGGGGGCATGAGAGTATAGAGGGTGCAGGAGGTGGATGCAGTACAAGCTACACTAGCAGATTCAGCGACTAACCTCATCTAAACAATCCTATATTCAAGTAAAATCAACACACCAACACAGGCCAACTCACCTGGACTAACCACATGGTGGCAAAGAGGCTCAAACAGGCCACACCCCCACTTAAATACACTTCCCGATCCTGGATTTCTTCCTCTGTTTCTCCCTAGAGTCTGTCTATCTAAGAGCTCCCCCTGCTGGGCCCCCAGCTACTATTACCTCTTCTAACCCAAATCCACTGACTAGATCTTACTGCCTCATCTGACATTTCCTTCACTATTTTACTCACCCTCTGGCCGCTTCCTCCTAACTCCCTCAACAAAGCAACAGCAGATCTTGCTACAAACCCTCTACATCCTACTTCCACTGGACAAATCCTAACCTTCCATCCTCGCTGCTCAGCATCCTTACCTAAATCTGCATACCTGAGCTTTTTCCTTTCATATGCTTCTTCAACTAAATCCTCCCAAGGCACAGTCAGCTCTATGAAATATACTTTCTTTCTACTCCTAGACCACAAAACTATATCAGGCTATATATCAAAAATACAGTACTTCACAAAATCAATGGTGTACACGTTCATGAAAAAGGGACACCACAATGTTTTCTAGTTTGGTTTTTTTGTTTTTGCCAGTCCTCATTTGTCTGGAACCTTGAATAGAAGGCAAAAGTAACAAATATTAATACACTGTATAACAGTTACATTTACAGTGTGTACTGAAATACTCACTTCTCCTTCTAGTTTCTGCATTTGCTGGTCCAGTTTCCTGAGGGTCCTGCGTTTGATTTCCAAATCAAGCTCCATTTCTTGCAGCTTTCTCTTCTTTAGTTTAATTTTTACCTCTGTAAGCTCTATCTCTATCTCAAGATGCTTGATGTAGACAGTTCTGACTGTGAGTTTTGTAAAAGAAATGTCAATTAGCACAGCATAGCCTGGCTCAGCAAACATGCAACCAAGAAAGCTAAGATGCGCCAACTACACCAGATCAAGCCGCTCTCTGCTCTGTTATCCTGGATTTCTTTGTTTTACTTTTGTGCAATACCCCATTGGTGTGATGGCTGCTCACCTTGAACTAACTGATCAACTCCTGAGGGGTTTGCCAAGCCAGGATGAAAAGGCGTGGTTATGTCAAGCCAGGTGTAGATAGCTGGGAATGCCGTGTGTGTTCACGGCATTCTTAAAACTTGTAAAGCTCTGTGTGTGCTTCACCTCTAGTGAACTTCAGAAAATGTGCCAGTCTCTATGAAAAACAGATCAAACACAGGATATGAACGAAGGTGTGAGAAGGTGTACAAAATAGCATCCTCCAAAGATGAAAAGCCCCAGGAATCTGAAGTTGTTTGATGTTGTTCAGGAGGAGGAGATGCCAGAGGAGGTGAACATTGATGACCTGCTGGACCTGAAGACAGATGAGGAGCGGACACATAGGCTGCAGGTCAGCAATGATGTGATCAATCAGCAAGTCTGTCATCCTCACTGTTACTCATGTGTTTTTCTCTGTTTTCCAGCTCATCCTTCATTCCTGTAACAACAGCACCCAGGTAATAAACAAGGCTGATGCTGCAGCTTCTGCAGAGTCTGCATGCAGGGTTGAAAGTGGAGATGTTCTCCAGTTGCTTAGGAAACTTGAGTGACAACACGTGCATTTTTGTTACCTCTGGGCTCAAGATTCAATCACACACACTGTACTGCTGCTCCAAATACTAAACAAAAAAATGGTGGCAAATTAATCCACTACTGAAAATAGTTGCTATCTGAAAGTCATTCTTTCTTTTTGATTGATAAAAACTGGTTTAGTTCATTATTGAGCACAAAACTAATCCATGTCTTTGTGAGGTGATTTGTATCTTCAGTATCTTAGTAAACACTAAGACCTTATGAGGAGACTTAAGCTGTTTCAATAATAACAAAAAAGCTGCAGCATGTAAACACCTTGTCCTGTTTACAGACTCCATCTAATCTGTTTTTCCGAGCCCAGATGTGTCTGTAGAGTTTGTGGTCTGATGTAACAACTGTAATGCTGTTCACCAATGTAATGCAGCCGTGTTCATCACATAGCGAGGATCCAGTGACTGTAATGACCTGTGGGGGCTGCATGGGACTCTAACACACTCTCTCCAACTGTCAGGTGTTCATCCATGAGCTGGTGTTAAAACTTAAGGGTTTGCAGAAGCAGGAGGAGCTGCACAATGACGGCATTGACCTCCCTCAGCTCCACATCTACTCCACTCAGTCCAGATCCACCAACAGGGAGGTGCTGCACTGAGACAACAAGCATACACAGTCCTGACCCCAAATCCCAGGATCAGGAGGAGCTGGACTTCAAAACATAACCCGACAGTTCCGTGTACATCCAACATGTTACTCCACCCACATATATCAACAGACACATTCCTAGTCCAGTCAACATCACACAGTAGTGAAACAAGCCAAGGTCTGAGTCCACCTGAATTATCCTGGTTACATCTAAAACTCAAAATGCAAAGAGACGAGTGATAATGAATCATATGCTTGACTTAATTCAAACTGATGAGTTACATGATTAATCACAGTCACATGATTAATCCTGGTTCTCTCTCTCTCCTGCTTAACTGTATTTGTAGCTATCATTTTAATATCCTCTATTGTTTGTACATGACTTGAAATAAATCACAGCCCTTGGAATTATGTGTCCTGAATGAAAACCTATTTAATTTTCAGCAAACACAAAAAATGTACACTTAACATTATGATCACTGGTGACATGATTAACATTGATTACCTGTCATGGCACCTGTCGGGGTGGGATATATCTAGTTACCACACTGACAGGGTGTGATCAGGTACAATATAGAAACAACAGGAAAACCCAGGAAATAATTTGGATTAATTTAGAAATTTTAATAAACCCAACAGGTCCATTCATACCACTGGGGTATAGATGGTTTACCATAAAAAATAATATAGTATAATAAAGAGTTAAATGTGCCACAGTTTTGGATTTTTTCATTTACTGCCTGCTCGCTGTTGGCAACTCTGAACGCAGCTCTGGATCATTCACTCTCCAGTCAATCACACACCTGCTCCACTTCCCAAATGGCAGCACATGTTTTCCTCACTATATAAACTCCACTCTCCCACTGTTTGATGCCAGTTTGTTTCTCTGCAGCATGCAAGGCTTTCCTGCACCCTTAACTGGATTTTTCCATCATGGCCAACTTTGTCTCTTAGGTTTTAAGTTGTATTTTTCTCTGTCTCCGATTGAGAAGAGAATTGTAATCAGAGCATCTGGTGTCTCTTTTTCAGTGTTAAAGAAGTGAACTCCTAGTCCTGACCTTTCTTAGTCCCAATTTTCGTTCAACAGGAGGGATGGAGATTTTTACCTGTGTTGTAGTTGTTTGCCCCCCCCCCACTCCCCCGTGCCCTATTAAGAAGAGGATCAATAGTCCTGGGTCTTGTAGCACGAAGCAGGATTAACATGCCCAGGATCTCTTTCCATTATCTGGCTTCACTTAACCAGACATCTGTAATCTGGATTATCTGTGCCAGGAAGTTATCAACTGGCTAATTGAACCCAGACGTCTTCCTGTCTAGATCAGTGCATGTTCACACAAAAGGTTGGGCTTTGCTGTATCCAACCAATACAATATTACTCAAGCAAAGACAGCTGCAGTAGAAAGCTGCAGCAAAGAATGCTGGGAAAAAAGTTGGCGACTCTGACAATGTGTAAATTACTGGGATTATAATATTGATTCTCCACCACATGAGATTAATGTATGTTCCCCATAAATGTATGCTTTTGCTTTTTATTTTTTAGCACTTTAGCATACTTTATGTATCTGTATCTATTCAACCACCTATATTATCTGTATCCGTACTTGAATAGGGCGGGACTTAAACCGAAAGTGGGCGTGGTTTAGACCAAAAGATGTATTTCTAAGCCTGAAATTGATAAGGGTTGATCAGAATTAGCTATATTTATTGTAAACCTCAATATATATTTTATTTACAGGTTCATTTGTATCACACCAAGGTAAGAAGGGAGAGCCGACTGAAAAAAAAAAAAAAACCTGAAGAAACAGCGAAAATGAGAAACGTGATGTGGGCTGCATGCAGCCCTGTCTGTCACACAAACAACGCTTCTTTTCATGGAATAACTCTGCTGATAATCCGTTACGTGGTAGGTGCATGCTGAAGAAACCCCACAAGATCTAAACATATGTTTAGGTTAATGGGTGACTCTAAATTGACACACATACAGGTCCCTGAGAAGGATTTTCCTTCAGCCTGAGCAGGGATATTGACACACGGTATTACTCATATGATACTCGTACTCGTCAAAGTTGCCATATCCGTATCAGATACTCGTTTCAGCCAAGTATCTGGCTCAACCCTAGTGCTTACACTGTGAGAGCACTTTACAAAAAAAACAAAAAAAAAAAAAACGTGGAACTTGATAAAGAGTATAAAAAAGATAAAAAAAATAAATAAACTTGAGGTGGAAAAACTAAAGCATGAGAAAAAGGATTTGGTTATTTATTTTTCAGCTATCACAAGTAATGCAGCTAAAATTTGATTTATTTTATTACAGGAACTGGAAAAATTAAACTGAAACAGTGAAATTAAAAAAGAAGAAAATTGATGCAAATATGACAAATGATATTTGTCCTAGCATCAATCTTCATTGAGACAACTAACCCAAATCAAATTTATCAATGTACCTTGATCTTCTTTTCTGTTGGATTTCTTCTTCCTTCTCAGGTTCTAATGCAGAGGTTGCACACATTTTTGAGTTGTACATAGGGGGTATACTACGAAGGAAGCTCAACAGAGCCGGGCTTTCTTTGGGTGAGCTGGCTCAACAAAGCTGAAACCTCCAACCAGAGGGTATTCACTCAGACCGTGGTGCTGGCAGCTTCCAGCAGCTATTCTTTTTCCAGGGTATGTATGGTGGTAAAATACTAAATGCATATTTATTGTCTCTCAGATGTGTTAATCTAATTTACAGTTGACAGAGTAGTCAAGTAGTAGTAGTAGTGTTGCTCAAACCACCAGCACACACCCTTGCTGACCGCCACACAGAGTTAACTGTCGAAGAAAGCTGTCATATACTCTCATCTTTCTTTGCTGTGTTGAATCCACTTTACTCATTTCTCTTAAACTATTCCACAGATGAAGATCAATGATCATTCACACATAAGTGAATGATGAACACAGTACACCAACATAAAAGTCTATCTCACCCATCTCTTGATGTCCTATTAATACATGTTGGAGCAGACAAAGGTAGAAGGAACTAATTATTGTTGTTATTGAGTGAAGTGTTGTTATGAAAATATAAGATAGGGAAGCGAAGAGAGACAGAAGAGACAAAGGATTGTAAAAGGATGTTTTGCACCTCTTTGTGATAAGCAGCCATGAGGTATGTTAGCTGTTATTTGTGATGCTTATGTTCAGTGAAAGTATAATTTGTGTGAAGATATTGTGTATATGTGCAATTGTGGGTTCATTTGAGTCAAGTATAAAGTGATTAGCTGTATCTCTCCTATGTTATGGCACACGATTTATTAGACATGCATACAGCATTATTTTTTGTTAATTTATATTTCCTTTCTTTAACCCAGTTCTCATGGGTTGACCAGCAATAAAGCCCTGTATTTTAATCAAGACCTATTGCCTCATGCCTGTCACTGGAGGAACTACAGTGAGAACTCATCTGCTCTGCATGAGTAGGCGAGGAAGACAGCACCTAAGAGACGTAATCCAGGGTCAAGAAGGGGCATCTCTACATCCAAGAGTGTGCATCTGCTACTGCCATTTACACATCTGCAGCGTCCACAGAAGATTCTAGGTGAAGGTATAGAGCAGCATTGCATAGACATGCAATCCCAGCCTACTGAAGGCGCAAGAGCTGATGACCACTTCTGCTAGCAGACAAAATGCCGCTGCTGAAGTTGCTGCCAATGAAGCCACTCTAGAAGTACAACTAGAACTAGAGTGTTACATTGAGGAAATTGAAAGGCTTGAAGCTGAAGCTGCAGAGAGACAAAAGTTGCCAGACTCAAACGCCATGGTAAGGAAGTCAAAGGTCTCAAGCTAAAGTCCTGTGAAGCCTCAAGCTTGGAGGAAAGGAAAGAGGTGGAGCTGACCATAATCAAGACGGTTCAAGAAGCAACCCTCTCTGAAGAAATGCAGCACCTTAGGTGTCATAAGGAGACAAAACCAACCAGTTGCACAAACTATGTCTGTTCCTGGAAGATCAAGGTATAATCAGAGTAGGAGGCCGCTTAACTCATGCTGCCCTACATCCACATGTGAGGCATCCAGCAGTCCTTCCTAGAGACAGTCATGTTTCTGCATTACTCGTCAAGCACTATCATGAGAAATGAATAGAGAGGAAGGGTAGAGGAATGACTATAAATTAAGTCCAATCCAATGGCATATGGATCCTGGGTTGCAGCAAGCTTGTTTCATCCCATATTTACAAATGCACAAGTTGCAGAAAGTTCAGAAGATGCACAGAGCAACAAAGGATGGCAGACCTTCCAGAAGAGCAGATGGAAACAACTGCTCCACTCACTTACTGTGGAATGGACTGTTTCGGGTCGTTTCACATTGAGGAAGGAAGACTGGAATTAAAGTGCCATGGATTGTTGCTCACCTGCATGTGTTCCAGAGGAATACACATTGAAGCACTTGATGACTTGAGATCAGACGTCTTTATCAATGCTCTACGTTCATTCATTGCCATTCGTTGATCAGTGCGACAGATAAGGTGTGATCATGGGACGAACTTTGTCGGAGCTAGGCATGAGTTCATTGAAGCACTGAAAGAGATGGATCAAGAAGAGCTCAAAGATTTAGGCTGTGAGTTAATTATGAACACCCCTGCCTCAAGTCATATGGGTGGAGTCTGGGAAAGACAAATCCGCACCATCAGAGGTGTCCTGGCGTCCATTCTAGAACAGTTGTCCAGACAACTTGACTCCTCCTCCCTACATATGTTTCTGTATGAGGTTATGGTGGTGGTGAATAGCAGACCTCTAACCACTCATCATCTGAAGGATTCTAACAGTCCAGAGCCCTTGACTCCAAGCCACATCTTGACAATGAAATCCACCATCATTGTTCCTCCTCCTGGGAAGTTTGTTAAGGAGGATCTCTAGCCAACAATTTTTGGGTACGATGGAAAAAAGAGTACCTCTTAAATCTTCAACACAGACAGAAGAAGTGGACTAAAGATCGCAGGAATGCAAAGGTCGGTGACATGGTTCTGCTGCAGGATGATGCTACACCAAGAAATCAATGGAGGCTAATAAAGGTCACCGGGTGGAAGAGTGAGGAGACTCAAGCTGCTCATCAGTGACTCTTCCCTGGATGGAAAAGGAGAGTGTACCTCCAAACTTGTTTACCCGGAGAGACCCATTCAGAAAACTGTCACCTTGCTGGAAGCAGACTGAAAATTTTACCATATCATAAACACTCAGTTGTCATTGTTGTTGTTCCATGGTTATGTTAGTGTTTCACTTAATTTATCCACGCAGTATGTTTGTCTGCAAGTTGTAAGAAACCACTTGTGATTTGGTGGGAGTGTAACTGCCCACGTCACCAGTTTATTTTCTGTAGCGGCACCTTATTGTTTCCTCTGAATTTAATGTTTACAGGTAGACGGAACTTATTATTGTTTCCGCACCGAACATGTTTCGCCCGCGCGCCTTTTAGCGTCACCTAAATCTACCTGAATCCATTGGATCCTCTACAAACGGTGAGTCCATGTTCAGGGAGGATGATCGGTGAAGGGGTGGCACTTTTAATTGCGGACTAAGCCGAAAATCGAAACATGAGCTATCCCGGTGATAGAGAGAGCTTAAAAGAGAGCGACGTTCGTGACACGGAAAAGTCTGGCTTTAGTCTCAACATAACTCGCTAAGGTACTAATCTTGCTTCGTAGGATACCCCTGTGGTTTCTAGCTTAATCAAAGGAACCTGGCAGAAAACGGGGGGGAAAAAAACACAAACTACATATAATGTAACTAGTGTGGTGTTGCATTTATTAGAAACATGTATACTAGGTATGAACATAATTTAAGTACGACTTATGTGTATGTGTGTTGCACTGATGTGTCACCACATGTAACAAGAACAATATATTTATATAAAAAGCCATTTATCATCTGGTTTCATTCTATCTCAAAGTGCCTTTGAAAGTTTGTGATGGGGGGCCATAATTGTCACAGTGACATCTGACTGATCACTTTCTCCTGCCAAACCCACCTGCCTGGCAATGACCTTATTCCCTGCACCTGGTTTGCCTCACCCATCTCCTCACCTGAGGTTCATTTCCCATCAGTCTTCCTATACAGATACTGGTCCATTTTTCCCTTGCCCTCCTCCAGATTGTCTAGTGTGTTTTTCTTGCCTAGCATTCCAGCAGTCACTATCTACCTGCCTGTTTTACTCCGTCATAGAGATTCTGCCTAGCCCCTGGATTATTTTTGCCTGGTCAGCCTGCCTTTCTCTCCTGTCTGAAGCTCCTGCCTAGCCCTCTGGATTCAGTCTGCATTATCTGCCTGTCTGCCTGGTAACTGACCCCTGCCTGTTTATGAGACTGATTGAAGCCTGTTGGATTAATTACTGTCTCTGTATTCGTGCTTTTGGGTTCCTCTGCTCTGAGTCCTGATAATAATGTCTTCTGTTCTGCTTCCAACCAGCTTTCTAGAACCACTGCTGTACCACCATTTGGGAACTGTACAACTAACTACAGTAATACCTCAACATCCATCTTGAATGGGCTGAGTACTGTAAAAGATGAAGGCTGGTATCAAGATTAGCCTCTCCACACCCAAACCCAGAGCAAGCATTTGCCATCGCTGTCTGTTTTACGTTGCTCCTGCATTTGCATATATTATGTAAATGAACTGGGAAAGGAAATCCACAGGATTGGTTGCTAGGATTTGTGATGTATGACATTCAAATGAGGAGCTGGAAAAACTGAATCCAAATTTTTCAGATCTGGTTTTGAAACTGCATTTTCAAATCTAAAATGCTCAGTTATGACGCGCACTAGAGACTTTGCAGCTGAAATGTCTTGTAGCAGAACCCAAACACTACATAGACATGTTAACAATTTGAAAAACTAAATTTTAGGGTGAGGGGATCTTGAAGATCTTTGACAAATTGTTGTAGGTACTTGACAATATTCTTTGCCTTGCAAACGGGGATGTGGTGTTATCACATGTGAGACGTCCAAGTATAGCCCAAAATTGTAGTTTTAGAACTTCTGAATAAGGGCAAGCCATCTAGACGTGCTGGTCATAATTAGAATATCATCAAAAAGTTGATTTTATTTCAGTTATCCCATTCAAAAAGTGAAACTTGTATATTATATTCATTAGACACAGACTGATATTTCAACAGTTTATTCCTTTTTCATTTTGATGATTATAACTGACAACTAATGAAAACCCCAAATTCAGTATCTCAGAAAATTAGAATATTAAAGACCAATACAAAGATGCATTACATACAGGGTTTTTAGAAATGTTAGCCAACTGAAAAGTATGAACATGAAAAGTATGAGCATCTACAGCACTCAATACTTAGTTGGGGCTCTTTCTGTCTGAATTACTGCAGCAGTGTGGCGTGGCATGGAGTCGATCAGTCTGTGGCACTGCTCAGGTGTTTTGAGAGCCCACGTTGCTCTGATAGTGGCCTTCAGCTCTTCTGCATTGTTTGGTCTGGCGTATCACATCTTGCGCTTCACAATACCCCATAGAAAATCTATGGGGTTAAGGTCAGGCAAGTTTGCTGGCCAATTCAGAACAGGGATACCATGTACTGGTAGCTTTGGCACTGTGTGCAGCTGCCAAGTCCTGTTGGAAAACGAAATCTGCATCTTCATAAAGTTGGCCAGCAGCAGGAAGCATGAAGTGCTCTAAAACTTCCTGGTAGATGGCTGCGTTGACCTTGGACCTCAGAAAACACAGTGGACCAACACCAGAAGATGATATGACACCCCAAACCATCACTGACTGGACCTCAAGCAACGTGGATTCTGTGCCTCTGCTCTCTTCCTCCAGACTCTGGGAGCTTGATTTCCAAAGGAAATGGAAAATTTACGTTCATAGGAGAACAACTTTGGACCACTCAGCAGCAGTCCAGTCTTTTTTTGTCTTTAGCTCAGGCGAGACGCTTCTTACGCTGTCTCTTGTTCACGAGTGGTTTGACACAAGGAATGTGACAGCTGAAACCCATGTCTCAGCTTTACTTTCCAAATTATCATCTTGTGAAGACAATGTTTTGTTTAGCCAGAAGTCAGATGTAGATGATAAAGCATCTTGTTGTCACAGGGTTGTGTTGTGTGAGGGAATGGTGGTGGAATGAGGACCTAGACTGGGTATGGAGGAGAAAAAGAAATACTTTAATAGCAAAGGAAACCAAAAAAATACAAAATAACAGACACTGTGATAAAGCACAAAACCAAAACTACCGAGACTGGCAGAGAGAGACAGGCAGAGACTCGGGCAGAGAAACCACAAGCAACCAGGAAGTAAAGCAGCAGGCGACACGATAGAAGCCAGACTTCAAAATAAAACAGGAAGTGACAGACAACACACTAGACACCAGACAGAATTCAAAACATGACAGAGGAAGCCCAGGGCCCTTGTCTGGAGCCAGGCCCAGATGGGGAGCCCTTGTGCGAGCGCATGGTAGTCGGGTCTACCACGGTCCCCGAAGAAGCCATGTGGACAATGCCCCCCCCCCGGACCCACCACCCACAGGGAAGACTGATGGGCTTACCTCCACGCATAGCTGAGGCTCTGGAACCGTGCTCCCTAATAGGGGTTGGACTCTTTTCTTCATTATGATATAAGTACCTGGGTAGTCACTTTAATAACAAATTGGACTGGCCACATCACACATCTTCACTTTACAGAAAAAGCCAGAGGATACTTTTTCTGGTCAGGAGGCTGAGGTCTTTTGGAGTAAAGGTGATGATCAGGAAGAGACTTGGCAAACTGATCAAGAAGGCCAAGTCTGTCCTGGGATGCTCTCTTGACTCATAGGAAGTGATAGGCAAGAGGAGGATGAGTAGCATGCTCTCATCCATGTTGTTGAATGACTCAAACCCCGCAGAGCACTGACAACTATGGGGAGCTTCTTCCGTGAGAGGCTGCTCCAGCGTGTGTGAAGCTATATAAGGTCCTTCCTGCCTTCAGTGGTCAGGCTTCACAACAAAGAATGCACTCAATAATCTGCGAACCACACACCCATTCTGCCCAATAAAAAGGATGCAATGACATAGTTGGGCAGCAGGGTGGCGTACTGGTTAGTGCTGTTGCCCCACAACAAGAAGGTTGTGGGTTAATTTCATGGCCTGGGGCCTTTCTGTGCAGAGTTTACATGTGTGTGCATATGCGTATGGCCTTAATTGAATGGCACACCCCTTTTTCAGATGCACAGTGACATGTAATCAGGACACAGGTGTGGGTAGTTGGGGGTCTTCCTTTTTTCCCCTTTTTAGATGGACAGAGGGAGCAGAGAGGACACAGTGGGACACGGTGACAGACGCTGTCAGAGAAATCCTGGTTGCACAGCTGTTGCAGCACAGAGGCATCTTGCTTCAGGTTCGGGGGAAGAGCGCGAGAGAGGTGCTTTCTACAGAGAACGTGCATACCTGCTGGACAGAGGATGCTGCTGCCACTGCACAAAGGGACAGGTTGCCTGCATGCCAGAGGGATCACGGGGACATATGGTGCGTGGGGACGCGTTACACCCTTCCACCAGAGAAGTACCCTTCTGCTCACATGACAACCGAATATTGAACATCACCTGTTAGCTGTTGTTGCAGATTGTTGTATTACAACCTTCTATCTGAGACAAAGAAAAGAGAAACACCATTTGGGCATCCTACCATCAGCCCTAAGACAATTTCAATTTGGATTGGGCCTAGTTTGTGTTGTTATGAATTTATTCTTTGAAGTGATTTGTTTATTTAAATTGTTCTCCTTTGTGTTGGACTCATGCATTGCTGTGGTTTATTTTTATATTTATTTCTTCCCATCCAAATGTTTTTTTTGTTTTGTTTTTTTTTTTCGAACAAAACCTCCCATAACAACTGGAGACTGATTGGTTAGTGATTACCTTGATGGATATTTTTGTTGCTTTCTTCTTAAGGCTGCACAGGAGCCTGCCGGCGGAGGACTCCCCATCCACCACTTGTGCAACCAGTGGACAGTTTGTGTATCAGCTCTTTGTTTGGACTCTTTAGACTGTGCCTTTAGAGCACCTAGTATTTAAAATTTTTAGATATTTTTGGAATGAAGTAATTGTCTTATTAAATCCTCCCTGGTATTTGTTGTTTGGTGGATGGCTCCTTAACAGAAAGCGTGGTGTTGTACACTGCCAGTCACACACCCCACTCGGTGACATACATGTTCTCCTTGTGTCTGTGTGGGTTACCTCCCACCGTCCAAAAATTTCATGTTTGGGTTAACTGGTGACTCTAAATTGTCCGTGAGTGTGAGTGGTTGTTGGTCTGTCTGTGTGTTGGCCCTGTGATGGACTGGTGACCTGTCCAGGGTGTACCCTGCTTTCGCCCAGTGTGAGCTGGGATTGACTCCAGCAATCCTCATGACCTGGAAATGGAAAATGGATGAGCAGGAGAAGATGATTGAGTCAATAACATAGTTGAATTGGGCAGTTCAGCTGCCTGTTTTCTTGTACGTATCTGTCAGTTAGACTTTTGTGTAATGTATTTATCTATATATGCTTTTTTTTTTTTCCCCTACCTCATCAAGCCATTTAAATTATTCTTGTGTTCTTCTATTCTGTTGCTTTCACGTCTGATCCTGTGGTAATATTAAAATTTCCCCACTGAGAGACTAATAAAGGATTACCTTATCTCTTTTCATCCCTCGAGACATTCTTAATTAAATTGAATTAAGCCAGATTTATTGAAATAGATGGAGGTTTTGTGGAAAACCTCTTAAGTGGAACTGATATCGGCTGCTGTTACCAACCTGATAGTATGTTCACAAACATCAGATGGAGCTATTTCCATAAAAATAAACATGCTGCTGAGCACTACAAAGTGTTTGGTCCTGTAAAGAGCTTAATAGGAGACCTGCTTCTGCAGTTAATGATTAAAATCAATCAATGAATCTTTATGGCCCATGAATCTATTATACCCTCATGGTAGAGGTGTGTCAGTAATTCAACCAGATCTTGAAATGTGTAAGAGACACTCTAGTGTATTTGAACATTAAAAACAACATAGTCAACAACAATATCTAGGCTACTCCTGTGATATACCTAATGGTGAATAAAAATAGACTTAAAAATAAAAATGATATTTTAACAAGGTTAGGATAGGTTCAGGATATTGTCATGGTTACTGTAATAACTGGGTGAGGAATGGGGATGGAGAATTAAAAACAACCTAAACTGGTCTGGTGGATGATATTCCTGTCTTTTGTCGTATAGCCATGTCGGAATTTGGAGGCCATAACCTTCAGAGGCTGCGTTTAAACACCAACTGCATCACATAACATTTCTAGATGGTCCCATTTTGAGAACTCCCAAGATTCATTGTGTGGCTATAAAAACAATGTGACACCAAAAAGCACAGATAAAGAGCCAGTGGAAAAAATAATTTAGTTTTAGATAATATAACTTGGGCCTCGGGAAAAAAGATATGTTAAGTTTGATAGGCTACAAAAAAAAGCAACAGTTAGGGCAGGAACAGCTGGTTAGGGTTACAAACAGAAAATCTCCCCTAGACCAAACTGTCACATTTCAGTTCTACCTTTAAGGCCTACAGAAGCACATCTTATCTCACGTTGCCCTTAGCTCCTGTCATAACTATTATGACCACTAGATGTCACCTAGCAACAGCAACATAACCTATTGGTCAAATAAACCCGCTGCACAGTAGCAGAGAAAAGTCCTGGATAGGAAAGGGTGCACCTCTGAGCTATTAAATCAGGTATTTTCCTTTTGAAACAGAATTTGATTCATCAGGTCAAACCAAAACCAGGCCAAGTGAGAAGACCCCTGTTGCCCTGCATCTCCAGGATGTGGATGTCAGCAGCTGGTTGATAAAATATTTTCCTTAAAACTTTATATGGTCAGAAAATGTTCTGCTGCCTCCAGGTGGTAAGGGTAAACAAATAATGCAGATTATTTTGAAGTTATGAGCATTCTTAGCAGTGATTTGAATAAAATGAGACAGTATCAATTTGGTGTTTTAACAGCAGAAGTTCAGCTCCTCCCTCCAAACTTTGACCCAGTCTATTCTCAGAATTGAACTGGCAGGCAGCAGACTTTGCATTCCTCACTGTTGTAATGCACCGTTGACTTGTCGGCTCTGTTTATCAGAACAAACAGTTGCTGCAGAAATTCAGAAATGACTGTTGGTTACATTTTTCCTTCATGATCTCACCCAATTGCTGACTGTGTCCTAATAAATTTAGATAATTAAGCCTGGGAGAAGAAGAATAAGAACATTAGTGTGAAATTAGTTTGGTTCTTGTTGTTTACACCAAATAAAATGCCTGCATAAGCCTGAGTTGTAGACATAGAATGGTACAATCAATGTTCAGAAAGTTTAGGCAATGTCATCTGAGTGGCACAAGAGCAATCAGTTGACTGATTTAAATCTTGTTCATATTTGATGAGGACACATGCTCAACACACTGTCATGGTCCCTCAGTGCTCAAGCTTTTCTGTCCTCCTGTGAATCTCCTCCCCTCCCCTCCCTTTTGTTATGTGTGGGTTGGGCATGCGGCCATATCACACCCATCACCATATCGTTCCACCTGTTTTGTGGTATTTTGTCTTGGCTGCTCAATAGGTTTCTTACTTCTGAGTAATTTCCAAGTAAGTTTTTTCCCAACACTTATGATCTCCTGTGCTCTAGTTGTCCCCATGGCTGTGCCAAACTTCCATCAAACCCAAAGCCATCCTAAAGCATACTTCGACTCAGCTGCTTCTGCCCCTGCAGCCTCTCAAACCCTGTTTGCCTTCATGTGTAAATCTTTTTCCTGAATTTGCATTAGGGTCCAGTCAAAATGCTACCAAACACGCACACAAGCCTTAAGAAATATTCATTCTGGTGGCATTCCTAGACTAGATCATAGACCAATGAAGACATGGTTTATGTCTACACATTTATCCAGGTTCAAAGTTCAGACGCCTTTGTATAGCTCTTAGATTTACTATCACCTTGATGGCAATCTTCACGTACTGTATAACACAAATTTATTGCTGGAAAAAGTTCTTGTAACCAGCTAGGGATCACTTTTTTTGAAGGTCACAGAGAGCTCGTTTTAGTCCCAGTGTTTTGATCTGTCCAAATGAATCATACCAAAGCGGAAAAATACAATCCCAGTCTCATTCAAGCAGACTAAAAGCTTTGAAAACATCTTCAACATAAACTCTTTTGTTTGGTTACACAAAAATGACCAGACTAAGACCCTAATTTCTACAATCTCACCAACTGGATCAACCAGGCAAATGCATCACAGCTTTTTGGAACTGAATTAGAAAGGGCAAGTGCTCAATTTCCTGGATTGTTTTAATATGCTCATTTGCATCTGAAAGAAAAGGCTAATTAATTTGACACCAAACTCTGATTCATTCTTCATGTGCACTCTGGAGACAAAGTCAGAGCTGGATTTTTTTGTTGTCAAAGAAAATTGTCAAATTTTTGTTGTGTTAGCTGCTCAGCAGTTTACGGGAAGAACAAATGCTGTGCAATTGTATGAAGGTACGCCCTGAGGTGTATGTCATTGTGAAAAAAACAAAAGACAAAACACCTGTCACCTCTGATCTGGTCTATTACAACTTCTTGTCCTTCTGCTTTCTCTCTGTTTCTTAGAATTCACACCCTTTCACTCTATCATTATAAAGCTATGAAATGAAAGTGCAGGTATATTTGCTATGTGATAACAGGCAGGTGACACATACAGCGATGACACGGTACAGCACAGCACAATAGCCAATCTGCAACAAAGCAATACATTACAGAAAGCACAGTTCACCTCTGTCACCTCTCTAGCATAGTTCTGTAACACCGGAAATGCCGCAGTTGCACAGAGCAAACCAGTGAACTGCAGTTGTGAAGTTTTAAAAACAAACATCCACTTATTACAAAAATCAGACATGGTAACATTAACGTTATGTAAATCAATTTACATAACTGGGAATAGTTCTAATTTCCTCCACTATGTCTGTGCTTCTGAAAGTGCATGTGACGATGCTGATCTTTGTAGTTGTGTGTGGGGTCTTTTGGCTTTGGTTTGCCTGCCTAAACGCAGGGGGAGTCGCTGTTTTATAGATTAGAGTGTCTGTTGTTTTGTCTACCCAATAATAGTGCTGCGAGTATCCATTTTGTTGATCGGTTTTGTGAGAAGAGGTTAACTCAGTGTGTCAAGACAATCAAAGACTATATCAGCCCAGTAAAAATCCAATCAAACAAATGCACAACAACAGTGCAATATGTCATAGCAGAGGACTGCAGCTCTCATGAAGAAAGATTAGCATGTTCCATTGTTCTTGACCTATTTCTTTTGTGGGTTGATTTTAACCAACGGGCACAGACCAACCTTAAACATGGAGACAGGAAAGTGGAATGCTGCTGTTCAATCAATAGTCTGCCAACTGTTAAGGATTTATGACTATAATTGACTAACTTGGCATAGCAACCATCACAACAACAGACTGTAATTACAGGAACTTACAATGCAATACAATTGCACACATCTCATCCATGCTCTGCTCCTATTTTCTCCGGCCTCTTCCTTGTAGCACCCCAAGATGATGACACTGCCATTTTAATCCTTAATCTAAAAGTTGGGTGGTTATTTTTGATATCAGATGACTGGGCACAATACCACTACCAGTGAGGCAAGTTGAGTTGCTGAAAGTCTGCACCAAGGCTAAAATTTTAGAAAAACTGTAGAACTCAAGAACCCATATTTTGGGAATGTCCGCATGCAATATCCTCCTCAGGATGGGTCACACCATGAAGAATTGATGAATCCTGCCTAAAATGGGCTGAGCTGTTCTTTAATTTCATCACTACATATCCTATCTTTGACTTAGCTCTTCTGTTGGGACACTTTCACCTATCTGGATCCCACAGAAACCCTCTGGACTCTCTTAATCCTGAGTGAGGTTGCAGGAAGAGCATCCTGCACTCCACTAGTTCCTACTAGAACCACATGCTTCTCTTCCCATGTCCATCCTTCTGCATCTCCTTTGTCCTTGATTCCCCCCTTTATTCACTGAAGTGTAGCACTGCCTTCCCTGCCACACAAAGCTCATTTCACTCAATAAAGATCAACAAACTAGCTTCCAGGGAGGGCAGGTAATGGTCACATACGGGCACTGAAATAATAAAATATTTAGCTGCAAGACTATAAGTGCATCAATTTCATAAAAAGGTGACACATCCTGTGGTGTTAGACTATGAGGACAAATGCAAAAAAAAAAAGAAAAAGGAAAAAAATAGAGCTAACAAAGCTACAAAACCCCCACCAATCACATTGTTGTGGACTTATGAATCCCAGGCTGATACAGAAAAAGACAAGGCAGTTTAAATACTGTTGTCCAGAATGAAACTGAAAGCATGTGTGTATGTTGGCTGAGATCCGAGAGGAATCTAAATAGGTGAATGAATGTTGATATGACACAGTACAATCCACACTGTATGCACACAAGATAACTTACCATACAAACAGAAACAAGTACTTGTTGATCATGAAATGTTCATGTTTTTTTTTTTTTTTATTTTGTTGTTGTTGTTGGTGGCGGGATAATATCATAGATTTGAAACCACTCTTACTTTCAGAAACTTTTAGCATGGCAGTTGACTGTACAGCATGTGCACTATTGCCTCAGAATGGTGTGAGAGTATGAAAGGATAACCAGGGAAGTAGTGGACTACAGAAACCACCATTTGAAACTAAGGTGCACACTGATTACTGTCAAACAAAACATCACAACAACCAAAAACACTAACCATGCTATCAGTGTCCTTGTTAATGATCTTACCAAGTCTAAATACCTGGCTTTTCCCAACATCGAATCGAATGAACCACTTGGATGGCCTTAAACATCTAAAAAATCTACAAATAAGTCCAGTTGACCAAATTCAACTTTCTCTGCACACAGTTCGAACAACTATTCATAATTTGATAAACTAATGCTGTGCAGAACCTAACAATGCCTCCCTTAGCAGACCTTGTTTCAAGGCTTTTAGACATGGGGTAAAAATGTTGGAAAGGGTCAAAGAGACTTTGGGCAGCAGTTTGATGGTCTGTCAGTGAATGAAAAGCTGTGGTGAGTAAGTGACTTTGAGGTGATAAGTCTAACACTTGGCATCACTTCACCCACTAAATACATAACGGAAGGCAGGTCAAGTAGCTAGGATATACTGATCCAGAAGGGGCAATCCTGTGAAGCAAGTCTAGGCTGAATACCGGTCTGTTAACGTGTTCTCGACTCATGATGATATGTTTCCAGATTATGAAATTGTGTGCTGACTGATGGCACCCGAACTGTTAGAAACCAGGCTCAGGATAAATCCATAAAGTTATGGCTCTGTGGTTAAAGAAGTCCATGATGAATGTTTCCTCAAGCTTATTATGCTAAAGATCAGATCGCTGGTGGATTGGTTGTGCTGGTCAGCTCCCAGTTTGGCAGTGTAGAAAGGAAAAGGCTTAAAATATGTCTCATTGAAAGCCTATTTTGTGTATGAAAATATTTGAAAAATGTGGTTATATAACTGTGCCATTGTTTCCAGAGACAAATGAGAGGGGACACTTCGCAGTTCAGTTTCCACAGAAAAAGAGAGAGAGGAGGAGGAGAGTATCCCACTGAGTGCAGGCAGGTTGATAATGAGACAGAAAATTCCTGCCCACCACAGGAAAGAACGGAGTATGGTAAGCAAGTAAGTAAGTCTGAGTGATCAGATCTCAAATGCATCATCAGTGGAGCTTGGGTTCACATCTGCACTTAAAGCTAGCCACTTGGGTGAGAGAGAGTGTGAATTGTTCATCTTTAAATGCCTGCCCTGAGACTGGTGACCTAGCCAGGGTGTAGCCCATTTTTGTTCAGAGGCACCTAGTTTCTATTCATTTATTAGAGATAGGTCTTTGTTTCCCTCTGTTTGATGTTGGTCACCGCTGTACTTGAAAAATACTTGTTTTCAGTCCTTCCTGTTTTCCATGTTAAAGTTATTGCTTTACCTGTTGATAAAGCCCTCTAGTGTTTTAGTGGATGGTAGTCTACGGTGGTCTAAGGTGGTTCCAATCCTATTTATCAGATAGACATCAGTTTGTTCATGTTAACAATAGCTCCTCCTCACACACTATAGTCAGTTATGGAGTCCCACAGGGTTCGGTACTTGGACCAATCCTTCATTTATCAATGAAACCAATGAAGTCAGTGAGTTAGTCAGATGCAGACATGTCTTGAAGACATAAAAGTCTGGATGACTCAAAGTTTTCTACTCCTTAATTCTGACAAAACTGAAGTTATTGTACTTGGCCCTAAGCACCTCAGGGAAATGCTATCTAATCATCTAATCAATCTGGATGGCATTACTTTGGCTTCCAGCTCCACTTAAATCCAAGAAATCTGCAAGAAATCTTGGAGTAACTATTCACTAGGACATATCCTTTGTCCCTCATATAAAACAAGTCCGTAGGACAGCTTTCTTCCACCTGAGAAGCATTAGGAAAATCAGAAACTCACTATTATCTGGATGACCAAACAAATCCCTGAAAGGCTTTCAGTTGATTCTGAACGCTGTTGCATGAATATTAACATCACATCTCTCCTGTGTTAGCTGCTCTTCATTGATCCAGAGTAGAATTTAAAATCCTTCTTTTAACATATAAAGTTCTTAATGGCCAAGCTCCATCATATCTCAGAGAGCTCATAGTTCCTTACTGTCCTAGCAGGCCACTCCGCTCTCTAGATGGAGGTTTACTTGTGGTTCCTAGAGTCTCCAAGAGTAAATCTGGAGGCAGATCGTTCAGTTTTCAGGCTCCTCTTCTATGGAACCAACTTCCAGCATCGGTCCGGGGGGCGGACTCTTTAGCAATTTTCAAGACCAGGCTTAAAACTTTCCTGTATGACAGAGCTTATAGTTACAGGATCAAAGTTCACTTACTCATTAGCTATGCTGCCGTAGGCCAAGGCTGCTGGTGGAAGGACTGAGCATATCTCTCTCTCTCCCTCCCCCTTGCATGCGTGGACAATAACCATGCTTCTCAGAAATCCCCATTTCTTCCAGTTCTAGGTATGTGTATTGCATTTACTAACCATGTTCTGCCAAAGTCTCTGTCTCTCCCAGTTCCTCTCCTCTCTCTCCCTGTCCTCATCCTGCAGGTGGTGACTCATCACTACCCCATGTTCCTGCAACACCTGCTGCTCCCATACCTTCACTGAAATTCTCTGGAGCAAAGCTAAATTTTTAGACTGCCAGTGTCTTTAACAAGAATCAGCCACAGGTGACTCTAATTATTCATTACACAGGTGTCCAGCAGACTGTAGACTATAAAAGGATGTTACTTAAGGAAAACCCCTTCCCTTTTCATGTTATGAGCAATGGCACCACATGGAAGAGAAATGTCACAAGACCTGAGAAAGAAAATTTCTTTACACCACAAGGGTGAAGGCTACAAGATCAGCAAAGCTTTACTTAGTCAGAATACTTAGCAAAAGTGGTACAAAAATATAAAATATGGAAGTGCAACCATCTCACAGAGATGTGCAGTTCGTCCATGGAAGTTAAAACTTTGACAGGAGCGTCTTCTGTTGAGAAAGGTTGAGAAAGAAAATCAGCATGCAAGTTCACTGCAGATATCTAAAGTAGAAAGCCAAACCTGGGTGACTTTCCCATGACACAATACAACATACACTGCAGAGGAATGGCATGCACGGGTGCCGTCCACGAAAGAAGCCTCTCCTAGAGCCCTGGCACAAAAAAGCCTGCCTAGAGTTTGCCGGGGCCCATGCTGTGAGGTGTACTCATTTTTGCATCACCCTAATTTGAGTAAAACTGAAAATGTGTAATCTAACTTATATAACTAACCTTACTTTCATGTTATAAATTACCGTATTTTCCGCACTATAAGGCGCACCTAAGATCCTTCAATTTTTTCAAAAGCTGACCATGCGCCTTATAATCCGGTTCGCCTTATATATGGATCAATATTGATATTGATCCATATATATATATCTGTCAGTGGATCATAAATGCCTGGGCTGATATATCAGTCTCATCTGTGGTCCGAGCTTTAAGGAAGGCAGGAATTGTCACTGAACTGCCAGACAACAACAGCGACACTGACTCGATTAATGACGACTTTGATGAGACGGAGCCGGACGTGTTGGATGCCGCATTCGCCCAGCTGTTCAATTCGGACACTGAAGAAGAAGAATTCGAGGGATTGGTAGATGAGGAATGAACTGATAAAGTGAGCTTTACGTGTTTCTTTTGTGTGTTTACAGCTGAACAAGGTTGGTCATATTGTGAATATGGACATTAACCCATAACGTAACGTAACCCCAGCCTCTACTGTAGCGCCTTATAATGCGGTGCGCCTTATAGTGCGGAAAATACGGTAAATAGATGTATAAAACCAACCGTATTTTTCACACTATAAAGCGCACTTAAAATCCTTACATTTTCTCAAAAATCGGCAGTGCGCTTTATAATCCGGTGCGCCTTATGTATGAATTCTTATTGTGCTTACTGACCCCGAACCAATTTTATGTGATACATATATGTCAAAATGTTTTAGTGCAACAAAGCCGCTCCGCGTGATGGATTGTCGGAGCATTCCCAGCTGACACGGGGACGTTGTATTAACTTGGGTCCTTGGTTGGAAATGGGTTGCAACGTCAGACAACGTTAGATTACTAATTATGTAGTGCTGGCAAGCAATCATCATTCAACATTTAGTCAATGTTACCTCACTATAATTAGACGTCAAACCAACGTTAGGTTTTTAACGTAAACCCAATTTTCAAATCAATATCATAATTCAATTATAATCAAACGTTGCTTTACAACGTTGTTCCAACATCACACTGACTGGCTATCGTCGGCAACGATAAACCAATCAGAGAAGAAGTAGACATTTTATGTAATACCGGCACGTACTGTGCTTCGCTTTATATGTTTTATCATGCGCCTTATGTATGAAAATAGACCCGCTCATTTATATTGCACTTTATAATGCGGTGCGCCTTATGGTCTGTAAAATACGTTGTAATATGTTGTAATATTCTTTACAACGTTTTGGAAATTTTTGTGTTCATTGAGATTTTGTTTAAAATGTTACTTTTCCAAGTGGGTGTACTCATTTACACTGAGCACTGTATGTATGTTTTTGGATCTGCGAAGTTTGACTTTATCTTTATGTGCCACAGACTTTTAAGACTCTAGTTATTACACCACTACTCAAAACATCTAATCTGGATCAAGATGTTTGACTAATTTGAAACTTGTCATGTCTTGTGCCGTCACCTAGTGTTGTCCTACTTCCTGTTTTATTTTGTTGTGCTTCCTGTCCTTTGTCATTCCTCATATGTTTCCCATGTGCTTTATTAACTTCATATTTTGCTACACCAGTGTCTTGTTAGCCCCTCCTTTAATCAATCAATCATTCTTTATTTATAGAGCACTTTTCATACATAAAAAGTAGCACAAAGTTCTTTACAAGGTTAAAAGGGATGTCTCTCCACCTGCCCCCACACCCTCACATACACCATAATGATATAGACATAAAAACATGTGACAGAGCGCAGAGAGACCAGGTGAGGAAACATTTATAATAGATACACCCACTCTGAGAAGGTTGCGGGTTCAGTTCCCGGGCCTGCATGTTCTCCCTCATGTGGGTTTCCTCTAGGTACTCCGGTTTCCTCCCACCATCCAAAGACATCATGTTTAGGTTCATCTGTGACTCTAAATTGTCTGTAGGTCTGAGTGGGAGTGTGAGTGGTTGTTGGTCTCTTTGTGTTGGCCCTGCGATGGACTGGTGACCAGTCCAGGGTGTACCGCCCTCTCCCAGTGTGAGCTGGGAATGGCTCCAGCACCCCTACCCCACGGCCCGGAAATGGATAAAGCAGTTGAAGATGAATGAATGAATGATTTGAGTTTGATGAAGAAAGAAGTAGGGTAATTTTTATCGCCTTCAGTACACTCAAATCTCTCTCCAGTGGTTAATTATAATTACCCCAGAAGGCCATTAGCTAAAATGCAGGTTTAAAGCTCTTCAGCGTTGGCTTCACTTTTCAGACCATCTGTCCATTTTAATATACAGTGACTTTTTAGAGATAAAGAATCAGACTGATAAGCAGAATCAATAATGGAAATGATATCAATAAAAACTTCCATCCAGACAATCACTGATTCAGTAAGCATGCTATCCAGAATGCTTATATTCATTGTTTAATTGTAGGCATGTTGGCATTCATAATATTCACCATATTTGTTTAAAATGTTAGTATGTTAATTCAGTTAGTCACCAACAGGACGTACAGTTGAGGCTGCTTTGAATTGTCCCATGTGTTAACAGGTCTTTGGTAATGGGTCCCCCCAAAAAAAACATCAGATGAAGGATGAAAAGTCAAAGCATCAAAAAAACTGAACACTGTTTCTATGAAAATTGTCTGACATCCAAACCTGAATAAGAGCAAAAACCCCACAAATGTTCTTTCAAAATCAGCTCTGCCTGTGTGACTCTAACACAGCAAACATCAGCAATTTCTCACTGAGATTATGGAACTCCCACAGTATTCCCTAAAGTGACTAATGTTTGTCCCTAATGTTTGTTCCTTGCTCTCCAGCTGCACAGGAATCTGATGGACTGATGTAAGTGGTTTGGCATTGAGCTGCCCTACAACAATGATATTCATGACTCATCAATGGCTGTGCTGTTTCATTTTCAGTATTTCAGTATTCAGTATTCCCCGTATCACCTGTAAGCGTCATGTCACTGTCAGTTGTTTCTTTTATATACATTTCACTGATAAACCACCCACTGATTTATAATGAAAGGCCAGGGAGGTCAAGTTTAGTTTCATTATTACAATGCAGCCCTGAATTTAGATCCTTGCCAAAGCAAAGTGAATTCTTGCACAGTGTCAGACATTTCGCGCAAATGTCCATTTTTGTATGACACAACTTGACAGCAACACTAGTCTATCCTATAGGTCATATTGTTTCTAAATACAGATTTTCTTTGTCTTGACCAGTGGAGTTGCCCCCTGACGGTCATTAGATAAAGCTAGTAAAGGGCATTTAAGCATTGCTCTAACTGTCAGAATAGGAGCTAATTTTGTTGTTTGGGCCGTGTCCCCTTCTACATATGGTTAATGTTTGGTGTCCATATGTAGTAGGGTGAAAATTGTAGATGGTTTTCTCTGGACAGGCTCCTTCTATTTTTTGTAAAAAAAAAAAAAATTAAAGAAAAATAAAAAACAAAGACAAAAACAAAAAAACAAATAAACAAACAAAAAAAACTATTCTAAAATTTTACACAGGCAATTCAAATAATACTGATAATAGTTACAATTAATAGTTTATATCAAAGTAATGAACCACCATAGATGGTGCCCTGATACTGCTGAGGATCAATCACATACACGGTAACTAGGGTTGAGCGAGCACTATACACCACTATCCGTATCTGTATCTGTTCAACCATCTACATTATCTGTTTCTGTATTTGTACTCATAAGGGGCGGCGACTCAAACCAGAAGTAGTGTGGTTTATACGAAAGTTGTATTTTTAAGCATGAAAATTATATGGGTTGATCAGAAGTTAAGCTATGTTTATTGTAAGCCTCAATACATTTGTATTTACAGTTTAATTTGTATCACACCATGGTAAGAAGAGAGAGCTGACCAGTGAAGAAACAGTGAGAAAGAGCAACGTGATTCAGCCCGCATGCAGCCCTGTCTGTCACACAAACACCTCATTCCCTTTCCGACGTCTTCATTTTGATTTTCGTTTACTACTTCCTCAAACTCTTTATCTCCACTACTAGTTACAATGTTGTGTGTCTGTCTACTTGGTTTTCGTACTGGTTTTTGCCAACCCTCCCACACTTTTTTTAAAATTAGAAATTGATCCATTGATCCACTGACACCAAGTGTGACAGTGTAAGCGAGCTGCATTGCCAGGTTTGACATTGCCCCCTCTAGGAAACAATATTAGTTTAGGTGAAAGGAGAAGTACAATGCCTATGTTTGTAGTGCAGTGTTCATTGTATATTTATATCACCCATTTGAAAAAAAAATTATTGGCTGTGTTACCGTATTATTATAAGCTACCATGCGAGCCACCAATTAAAGCTCGATCTAACTGATCTAACTAACTGATCGAGTCGGGGGACTCAACCCTAATGGTAGCTGCTGGCTCAACCCCTGTGTAGCTCAGGAATAAACAAGTTCAGGCCCCAGAAAGTAACTGTGGTCTCTCCGCTGGTACAGTTTTTCTACATTTAGAATGGTTCAGTATCATGCAAATGCTTTAATATATGCTTTGAAACTTTGACATGTTTTGAAATGTGCTGTTTAGCAAACATGTTTTGAAGTAAATTTTTGTAACTTGCCTCTGCGAGTTAAATTGTGTTTTTGAGAAACTCTGGTTCATAGTAGTTTTGTTTGTATGAGTTTCAGTAGCATTAGCTCCTGTGCCATAGTTAAAAGTGCTGAGTCGCTGTGAAGTGTATCGGGCAGTATATCAGCAGTTAGTAAGCACTCTTAAGAGTGCCTTTTTCAATTGAAATGCACGATCCCAGCATGATCTCGCAATTTTGTTGCTGAACATTGTGTATTCGTGTTTGTGTTTGTGTGTCTGTACAAAAACGAGTGAGTGAAAAAGGGAGTAAACCAGCAGAATGTGCAGAAAGGCTTTGTTTATACAATGGTGGTCTGGAATCAGTGTTTACAGGATTGTATGTGTCATGTTTTGTAGGAAAGGCAAATGATCGCGTTCCATATTACATTTTGAGCTAAGCCAATTTCTGAATGATTTTAAATGTTAGATTTACTTAAAAATTTTGTTTCAAGTGGTTACACATAACTTTAAGTAGATGTTAATAAACAAGTTTTCATACAGACCAAAATCTGGCTGCAGGTCTTTTGAAAGCCTCACTCTTAGTCTCTCCCACTCGGACTGGAAAGGTGAAAAACCAGTTCTGTTAGTTACAGTGTACCGTCCACCTGGTCCGTACTCAGAATTCCTATCAGAGTTTTCTGAGTTTATATCAGAGTTAGTACTTAGTACAGATAAAATCATTATTCTGGGAGATTTCAATATACATGTTGATGTAGAAAGCGACAGCCTTAGTTCTGGGTTTCTTTCCCTACTAGACTCAATTGGCTTTTCCCAGCACGTGAATGAACCCACTCACTTTTACAATCATATCCTTGATCTTGTTCTAACTTATGGCATTGAAATTGACAAGCTAACAATTCTTCCCCAAAATTCTCTCCTGTCTGACCATTACCTTATTACATTTGAGTTTACTTTAATGGGCTCCACAGCATTGAGGAATAAATTCAGCTATAGAAGATGTTTATCTGAAGCTGCTGTGGCTAAATTTAAAGAGAACATTTGGTCATCATTCCCAACAATGCCATATCTAAATCTAAATTTAAATGAGGATTTCTCCCATACGCAGGTTGATGACCTTGTGACTAGCACTATGGCCACACTGCGTTCGAATCTTGATAATGCTGCCCCTCTCAAAAAGAAAATATTCAATCTGAGGAGGATGGCTCCCTGGTATAGTTACCAAATCCGTACCTTGAAGCAGACATCAAGGAAATTAGAAAGAAACTGGCGTTCCAGTAAGTCAGAAGAGTCTCACAGAGCCTGGAAAGACAGCCTAAAAATGTATAAAAAAGCTCTCCGCAGTGCTAGAAGTTCATATTACTCAGCACTCATAGAAGAAAACAAGAACAACCCCAGGTTTCTCTTCAGCACTGTAGCCAGGCTGACAGAGAGCCATAGCTCAGTTGAACCAGTGATCCCCTTAGCTCTAAGCAGTAATGATTTTATTAGTTTTTTTTCAGACAAAATTCTCACGATCAGAGAAAGAATTTATCAGCTCTTGCCTACGTTAGATAAAAATCCCCTTCTGAAGACGGCAACTGCTGAATCAGCTGCGGCGCCTCTTTTACATCTGGAATCATTCTCACCTCTAAATCTCTCAGAGCTAGCTTCTATAGTTTCATCATCCAGACCGTCAACCTGTCTATTAGACCCAGTACCAACTAGCCTCTTTAAAGAGATCTTTTATGTAATTGAGCCGTTTATTCTAGATTTGGTTAATCTCACTTTATTTCTGGGTTATGTACCTCAGGCACTTAAGACTGCGGTCATCAAACCCCAGCTTAAAAAGCCTAATCTTGATCCAGATGTTTTGGCAAACTATAGACCCATATCAAACCTTCCATTTATTTCAAATCATTGAGAAAGCTGTAGCAAAACAACTACACGAGCATCTGGATGTGAACAGTTTGTTTGAAGAGTTTCAGTCAGGATTTAGAGCCCATCATAGCACAGAAACAGCGCTGGTTAAAGTCTCCAATGACATTCTAATGGCCTCAGACAATGGATCAGCCTCCATACTTCTCCTTCTAGATCTTAGTGCTGCATTCGACACCATAGATCATAATATTTTACTACAGAGACTGGAACATGAAATTGGAATTAAAGGAACTGCACTAAAGTGGTTCAAATCCTACTTATCAGATAGACATCAGTTTGTTCATGTAAACAACAGCTCCTCCTCATGTACTGTAGTCAGTCATGGAGTCCCGCAGGGTTCGGTACTTGGACCAATCCTCTTTACGCTTTATCTGCTTCCTCTAGGCAACATTATCAGGAAACACAGCATCAATTTCCACTGCTACGCAGACGATACTCAGCTGTACCTATCAATGAAGCCAAATGAAGTCAGTCAGATAGTCAGACTGCAGGCATGTCTTGAAGACATAAAAGTCTGGATGACTGGAAATTTTTTACTTCTCAACTCTGACAAAACAGAAGTTATTGTACTCGGTCCTAAGCACCTCAGAAAAATACTATCTAATCATCTCATCAGTTTGGACGGAATTACTTTGGCCTCCAGCTCCACTGTAAGAAACCTTGGAGTAATTTTTGACCAGGACATGTCCTTTGTCCCTCACATAAAACAAGTTAGTCGGGCAGCTTTCTTCCACCTGAGGAACATTAGGAAAATCAGAAACATCATCTCTCAGGATGATGCAGAAAAACTAGTCCATGCATTTGTAACTTCTAGGCTGGACTACTGTAACTCATTACTATCTGCATGTCCAAACAAATCTCTAAAAGGCTTTCAGTTAATTCAGAACGCTGCTGCACGAATATTAACAGGAACTAGGAAAAGAGATCACATCTCTCCCGTGTTAGCTGCTCTTCATTGGCTGCCAGTAAAATATAGAGTAGAATTCAAAATCCTTCTTTTAACGTATAAAGCTCTTAATGGCCAAGCTCCATCATATCTCAGAGAGCTCATAGTTCCTTACTGTCCTAGCAGGCCACTCCGCTCTCTAGATGGAGGTTTACTTGTGGTTCCTAGAGTCTCCAAGAGTAAATCTGGAGGCAGATCGTTCAGTTATCAGGCTCCTCTTCTATGGAACCAACTCCCAGCATCGGTCCGGGGGTCGGACTCTTTAGTAACTTTCAAGACCAGGCTTAAAACTTTCCTGTATGACAGAGCGTACAGTTAAAAAGTCCTCTACTCTTTAGGTATGCTGCTGTAGGCCTAGGCTGCTGGGGGAAGGACTGAGCTTCTCTCTCTCTTTCTCTCTCTCTCTCTCTCTCTCTCTCTCTCTCTCGCTCTCTGTCTCTCCCTGTCAAGCTCTCTCCCTCTTTCTCTCTAACTCCCTCCTTGCATGCGCTGATAAAAACCATCCTTCTTAAAAAAAAAAAAAAAAAACCCCAAAAAAACCAAAACAG
Source organism: Echeneis naucrates (assembly GCF_900963305.1). Classification (NCBI taxonomy): domain Eukaryota; kingdom Metazoa; phylum Chordata; class Actinopteri; order Carangiformes; family Echeneidae; genus Echeneis; species Echeneis naucrates. The sequence goes on from NC_042523.1 coordinate 2,688,468, forward strand.
TTTCACCCAGTTCTAAGCATTTACACTGCATTTACTAACCATGTTCTGCCAAAGTCTCTGTCTCTCCCAGTTCCTCTCCTCTCTCTCCCTGTCCTCATCCTGCAGGTGGTGACTCATCTCCATCCCATGTTCCTGCAACACCTGCTGGTCCCATATAGCATGAATTCTGTATTACAGCTCAACTCCATGAACTTCATGCAACAACATGTTCCTGCCTACACCCCCCCCCTCCAATGCCTGCCTGCCTGCCTGTCTCTCTCTCTCTCTCTCTCTCTCTCTCTCTCTCTCTCTCTCTCTCTCTCTCTCAACCCAACCGGTCGAGGCAGATGGCCGCCCCCCCTGAGCCTGGTTCTGCTCGAGGTTTCTGCCTCTTAAAGGAAGTTTTTCCTTGCCACTGTTGCCAAGTGCTTGCTCATCGGGGGATCTGTTGGGTCTCTTTAAATAAATTTATAAAGAGTTTGGTCTAGACCTGCTCTATATGTAAAGTGCCTTGATGTAACTTTGTTATGATTTGGCGCTATACAAATAAATCTGATTTGATTTGATTTGACAATTTGCTCAATAGATTGATGTATATTATACAACAGTGACTTTAACTTAATTGGGTTACTTTCTTTTTATGCATGAAGCCTACATTAAACTTATGTGATATGGTTAAGCTCAGCGAATGAACTGGATAGAATAAACATTTCTTGGGCTCTTAGCTCAAAATAAGGGCTATGCTTCTTGGGCAGAGTTAGGGTTAGGTTTGCATGAGATGGTTCTGTCCCCTCAAGCAGGGGCTCTAGAGATGATGATGATGATGATAATGTGAATGTGAAGTATATCGGGATAATGTGAAGTATATCGGGAACACCCTGACCACATTTAAAAAGTAAAACCACTGGGCACCTTCCAGGTATGCATGTGCAACGAAAAGGATAATGGCAGAGGTAACTTAATCTTGCATGATGGTGAACGAGATTAGAGGGAATGTGTGGTGTCCTCAAAGGGACAAACTACTTTAGTGCTAAAAATAATAGACAATAGAAATTATTAATAAAAGTGGTGAATCATGATTGTAACAGAGGACTGAACAACAATAACATGCTTGGCAGGGTTCCAACAAGAAAGAAAGAAAAAAAAAAAAAAAACAAAACAACACCATTGCTGCCTATCTGCACTTTGCCAAAGATCATGTCCAATAAACAAAAGACTATTGCAAAATTGTTATGTAGATGGATGAAACAAAATTAGAAAATTATGATTTAAATTAGAGGTGTTATGACTGGAGAAAAGAAAAAGCTTGCATTTCAGTAGAAGAGCTTTATCTGGTAAACATAGGAGTACTACCATGACTTGAGTCTGTTTTACTACACCTGGGCCAGGAAAACCTGCCATCATTAATGGAACAATGAATTCTGAATTATACTGGCAAAGCCTAAAGGAAAATGCCAGACCCCTTGTAGGTGAACTGAATGCCAAGAGAACATGGGTCATGCAGTAAGACAGCAGCCCTGTTAAAGTCATTCTGTACAGAAGAATTAACCAAAATGACTCCAAGATGACGTTCAGGACTCATCAACAATTACCCTAAATGCTTAGTTGCAGCTATTTGTCACAAAGGGAGGGTCACAGTAGATACTGAAACAAAAAGATTCAAATACTCATACCATGCATAGATATGAAATATTGGATGATTTTCCTCAAAAAGTCAACGCCTATAAAAAGTATTCACCCCCCTTGGATGTTTCAACCCTTTATTTCTGTTATAAATTAGATCATGGTCAATATAATTTGGATTTTTGAAAGAATTTGCAACAACAAAAACTTATTTCATGTCAAACAGAATACAGATTTTTACAAACAGCTGTCAATGAATTAAAGACATATAGTGTAAAATAAGTGTATGTATAAATATTCACCCCCTTTAAAGTAACTGATGTAACTCAACATGGGTCGAAGCTAGTTGATGCCAGTGTTAAAATGAGTGAAATGGAGATCCCCTGAGTGCAGTTGATGTGCGTCATGTGGTTGTAGTATTAAAACACCTGTGTCTGGAGGGTCCCGTGTCTGGTCCATCAGTATTCCTCCTACAATTGCAACATGAAGACAAAAACACTCTAAGCACCACATAGAAAAGATAATTTAAATGTATAAGACAGGCAATGACTACAAGAGGGTTTTCAAATTACTGGGCATCCCACAGAGTTCAGTTAAATCCATTATTAAGAAAGGGAAGGACCATGACACTTGTCTAAATCTGCCTAGAGCTGGCTGTCCTCATAAACTCAGTGATCAGGCTCACATGAAATCTCGCCTGGAATTTGCCCAAAGGTATGTGGGACACTCCAAGGTCGATGAGAAGAAGGTTCTTTAGTCTGATGAGATCCAATCTGCAAGAGAACTCCGACTTGGGAGAAGATTTATTTTCTAGCAAGATAACGACCTCAAGCATACAGCAAAAGCTACACAAAATGGTTCAAAGAAAACAAGGTGAATGTTCCGGAGTGGCCGAGTTAAAGCCTAGATCTCAGTCCAATTGAGAATGTGTGGCTGAACTTGAATAGAGTTTCTCACGGCCGATCCCAGAGCAAGCTGACAAAGTTGGAGCTGTTTTTCAAGGAATGGTGAAAATTGCCATGTCCAGATGTACCAGTCTGACTGAGACATACCCACACAGACTAAGTGATGTGATTGCAGCCAAAGGTGCATCTACTAAATACTGACCTGAAGGGGGTGAATACTTATGCAATCATTTACTTTACTTTATTTAATTTAAATTCATTGATTATTTAAAAAAAAGTTCAGTATCTCTTCCTCGTGCTCTCATTCTGTCCCTGCTCTACTAAACCCTCCCCCCGCTCTCTTTGAGGGAGCTAGCTTGTCTGTCATACCTGGACACAGCACGTTTAATTTACTCTGCTTTGTGGCTTTGGTCTTTGAAAGTCTCCGTGTGCTTCGTCTCAAAGTGCCACATTCGGCACACAACATTTTCACAACACAAAGTGCACACAGCACAGTCCTTCAAAAATGCAAAGCCAAAATCTTGTGTCCACGAAGACACAAATGCCCTAGTTTTGGCCTTTTTAGAAACCAGTGGCATTGTCATTTTGACAACAGCTGTAATGTGGGTCTCTCAAAATGTGGGTGGGGCTGCTACGGGATAGTGGCTACAAATTAAATTTTATTTGTAAAGTATTTTCCATACATTAAAAATGCAACTCGCTGCTGGGATTGTTAGTGGGAGCTGTCACTCAAACCAAGAATCGGTACACACATAAAACGAGGATCGTCATAACACAACATGAGTGGGCAAAAATCCCCAGAGACAGAAAAACCTTTCCAGCAAGAGTGGACACTGTTTTAGCTATCAAAGGGGAGGGGGGTGAGGGGCGACTTTTAAAATAGTCTAATTGCTCAGTTGTAATTATTGTGTAACAAAAATAATTGATGTTTTTTTTGTAGTAACCACTTAACTAGCAAACGGCACATAAAAAAAAACCCACATGAAATGAAATACTGTTTGGATGTTAAATTCTTGGCAACTTTAGCTGTTTACCTGTGGTCAGTCCACATTATGAGTCAGAAATGAATCTTTTCAGACTTGGTTACTACTTGGAGAAAAATTGCTGCATTAACGGGAATCTGTGATAAGTAAACCCCACTACGTATTGAAACATCCTGCTTGTTTCCTGTTGTTTTGCTGTGAGCAGCTTCTGTTTGATGGACGCATGCTGATAAAATGTGCTTGTTTACAGTGGGGAAACCCCTATTGTAGTCATTTCACAGAGATGGGGAAGAGTTTCATTTCAGTGTGACGCCTTTGCTACTTGAATCTCAGAAGTTTTGCTGGAGTGCTCAGCTCCTGCAAGAAACAGGGATGCATAAAGATCAATGTGTTTTTGAATCATCCCATTCCCAGTATCTTACAGCTGGAGTGCAATTCACAGCTGAACAGAATCAGACATAGTGTAATTGCCAGGCATGTGGAGAAAGGAAAGAAAAAGAGACCTAATGTCCTCAAACTCCCACTACATACCTTGCAGAATTCAACACAATTTGCATAACAGGCAACTCAAACAGGTTCAGTGCAGGAAAGAGAGTGAATCACAGGGGTTGGCTCCTTTTCTTGATTGCCCTGAATCCTGATTGGACAGCTCCAACCTGGAGGGCCCAATGAGCAGCCTGGCCAGGTCCTTACCGGTGAAACTCATTCAGGGTGTTATCACCTGGAGGCAAAAGAGAGGGGGAGGGGGAGAGAGGGACAAACAAGAGGGAAAACTGAACACACAGGCACTTGAGTTTTATTAAAAACCTCATATGATTATTCCAGTTTCCAAATGTCCAGCCTAGGCATGAGGGTTGTGAGGCTGTGAGGGCTCGCAAAGTACTTTCTGAACACAGACTTGTGAGCATCATTGTTTATGGTTGTTTTTAACAAAACGTTTCTGTGTTTCAATTTATTGTTTATTATTTTTAATGCAGCTGTTAATAGCTGTTTGAGAAAGTGGCTCACACTTTCTCAAACAGCCAACAGTCAGTAATGCTAACAATGTATATTTATATGTTGATAAATATTTGATAGCACTGTTCATATTTCCGATAGACAGTTTCCAACAAATTCTGGGTCAATGTGATTGAGAAGTTCATTTGGGCTCATCTTCCTGATAAAAAAAACTGTCAACTAAAAACACAATGGCTGGAGAGGATTTTTCCACAACCTGGCATCCCAAAAAGTGTTCTGTCCATTACATACAACTGATATATAAAGTGATAATAAATGCTATTATCAATTTGTTTAAATTAATCCCTTTATAAAAAGCGTGTTAATAGGAAGCATGTAACCTTTTTTATTGCCAGTTATCGGTAAACTAACTAGGAATTTGGACTCTGGTGTATCAGACTTGGACAAGGGAAAGAAGTTCTGGCTGTGTGTGGTCCGATCAAACAGACCAGCTCCTGTTCCTCAGATTGGTGAATAAATCCATGCTGGTTCAGCTAGGAAGGTGTAAGAATACACAGTTTGTTCTTGTATGTGAGGCTGGATAGCTGCAGACCAGTCAGGGTATCCATGCTGACCACTGCACTGCTAAAAGGACCAACAACGAACATCAGAACTGGACCTCATGGCACCAGGATGCACTATGTAATGAAGGCAAGCTGACAGAGGCAGTGTGATGCTTTGGACAATGCTCTGCAGGGAAACCTTGGCTCCTGTCATCATTGTGGATGTTACTTTGACACATACCACCTATCTGAGCTTTGTTGCAGACCATATACAACCATTCATGGAAACAGTATTCCCTGATGGCTGTGGCTTCTTCAGCAGGATAATGTGAAACAAAGCAAAAATGGTTCAGGAATGGTTTGAGGAGCACAACAACTTAAAGGACTTAAAGGATCTGCTGCTAACATCTTGGTACCAAATACTATGGTACATGTGGTCTAGCGGAGACCAGGGCTCTTTTGGCAAAGAGGGACGAACACAGTATTAGGCAGATAGTCATACGGTTATGCCTGATGTAAAATGTAAGTACAAGACAACATATGTTGATTGTTTGCCAGTAACAATGTGAACAATGGGAAAGGTGTGTATGTAGAGATGGGTTAGTTTCAGCTCCTTGTTTATCTGTACAGATAGAACTATTCTGTTTTGGTTCACAGTCGTATTGTTTTCAGAGAAACTACTGAAAAAGCCCCTATCCACTACAGCAATAAACAGCAGGTAAACAGTGAGACGAGAGGCAGAAACCAAAGAAGAAGCTTAAAGACACTAAAACCAACAGCAACCTCAGCAAATAGTAATGGGTATATATCGGTCAACACACAGTTCATTACTTCAGGCCAACAAATACTGATGGCCATTACGTTTTAGTTGCTGCAGCTTTATTGGCGGGAGAACAAATGAAAATCCTCCATTGAATGTTTTGATTTGGTGCCTCCTCTTTGTCTTTTAGGGCTTCAGGATGTTTATCCCATTAAGGATGTCTAGGGTGTCATGAATAGTTGTGTAACAAGATAACACATAAGGTGAGTGATGATGTGACTGTGTGTGTATGAAGGTTTTCGTTTAGATTTGCCTGTTATGTTTGTATCAGTCATTTCCTGAGTTTCATTTAAGCCATTTTGGTGAGTTGGAAAAATTCAACTAACATGCTGACAACATTTAAGGATAGACTAACCATCTTCATGGCATACCGGTGGTTTGAAACCTCTTTTGCTGTCGTCACGTCTGTGTAGTATATAACAGAAGGTTTGGGAAACCCCAAATGCAAAGATTTGTTGGTAAAGTAAACTCCATGACCAATCTGCCCACGATAAAATCACATCAATTACACAGGTGACTCATATCATGGAAAAGCTGAACCACAAACTAAAAAGCATTCACTATAAACAGTTTACCTATGCGTCTGTTCCTGACATCTGTTTCCAGGATCAGGAACATGAAAAAATGACGAATGAAATGACGAGATAAATGACGAGATAACAAAATATTTTAGGCCCTATCTCATGACAGTCTCTAATAATGTTAATGTATGCAGATTATGTTTTGAATTATAGTTTTCTGGGTTTTTTTTTAAATACTTTTATTTAAACTGGTAAGTGACAAAGAGGCTGACAGAAAACAAGGAGAGAGGGAGGGGAATGACTTGTAGCATAAGTCAGACAGGAATCGATTCCAGGATGCTGTGATAACCAACCAAATATGTTGCTGTGCCGATGATGTTTTTATATATTAAACATGCTGAGTTAAATAATCAACACTATGTCTGAGTGTCTCTACTTTGAACTTTGTGAACCAATGACAGTTTTGTGGAACCAGACCAGACTCATATGTCACAAACCTAAAGAAACAATAGTCTGAAAATGCAGTGGTGGTGGTGGGGGGGTCAGACTGAATTCATCTGAAACTTTATCAGTGCATCAGCTGCTGCCAGTTCAAGCTAACAACAGACAAAAGATGTCATTACCTTGAATATTCTGGTATGTCTTCCTCAAAAGACTGCTCATATGAGTCTGGGTCTGAATGGGGGTTGAACAACCTCAACTTTAACCTGGAGCAAGCAGGTGGAGGGCGGGGTTCAAGTCCTGATCCAGTATTTTGTAAATGGGAAATAAAAATAGATAAGTTTCAATCACACTTTTTTCATTTTATTCACTTATGTTATACCAAATGTGTCAGGTTTAAGCCACCTAGAACATTATTAAACACTCCTTAGGGTGGTCCTTAGTTACATGATGTTGCAGCTCTAAAGGGCGGGGAACACACAGCTGCAACGTAGTAGATGAATAGATGCTTGTTGTATAATCATATTCAAGTTACACCTCTGAAACATGACACACAAACACTTTGAGGAGCTAGTTCATAACCCAAAGTAATCTGGCTTCCACCTCCTCCCTGTCTTCATATTCCTCTTCGAAGGTCGTTGTTTATCTTCCGGAGGTATGATCTCAGCTCCTGTAAGAAAAACACAAGTTTCTGCATTCCTGCAGGGTTAGTAAAAGTTGAGCAATACTGTGATAATCATTTTATGTACATTTATTCTAACATTTCCCTCCTGTTTATCACATTCTTGCTCAAATTCTCATATCACTCTACTCAGTCACTTCATGAAGATTTTCAACTGCAAGATCATTTTTATGAGCACAAGTAAGTTTACACTTGGAGGTTATGTCTTTAACATTCATAATCTTTTTAAGCAGAGAACAAATCCAGTACATTTTTAATCGAATCTTCTTCCCCACTACCTCATCGGTTTGAGAATTACTTTCCAGCAAGGGGTACATTTGAGCCACTTTATCTTCCATGGGTGAAATTGCTGTAGTAATTAGAGTTAATAAGAGAACGCAGGCAGGGCACACAACAACATCCACACAAGGTTAAGATTGCAGCAAACACTGCTATAGAGACCAAAACAGAGGACACTAGAGCTTTATATTTTCTGAAAACATCCATCCAGGAATCCCACATTGAGGTGTCAACCCCAGTGTGTTCTTTCATCTTGTAAGTAAGGCTGCCATCAGCAGCTGTGTTGTTGGGGATGAACGTGCAACACTGCTCTCTGAACATAGCACACACACCTCCTTTCTCAGCCAACAACATGTCCAGGGCTATCCTGTTCTGGAATGCCATGAGAGAGGTCGCAGACAACTGTCCATGTACCGCCTCGAAACCGCTCTGTGTCCAATTACCTAACTTTTGAACATTGTAGTGGATGTAGTTGATCCTGTCTACATTTTTATTAATTGTACACCACCAACATAAAAATGACTCAAATCCTGCTGCTACTTGATCTACTAATTTGTATTTATCTGGAACACCTCATGGTACACTGATTGCATCAATGTATGTAGGATCACCGGTCTGCTAACCAGGTTGCAGATCTTTTCTTGCGGTGCCATTGTTCAGGCAAAACACTCGATAAATTAGCAGTGAGTTCTTTAGCAGAGATAGGGTGTATGGACACTGGTAGTAATAGTGTTACTAGACCACAGAATCCTGTCACATTTTTAGGCAATTTGTCAAATAATCTGTCGTCACCACACCACCACCAAATGTCCCCTCGAGGCACCGGTTTGAAATGTCCAGTCACAGTTATTATCTCGGAGCACCACTCACTGGAGAGATTGCCCAAAGGCTCTCCACCTCCTGTTAGATTTATACAGGTGAAGTTTCCAAATGCAACTCTTGGAAAATAAAGGTTTCTTTTTTTCTGACATAGTGACTGGAAACACAAAATCCCACTTCGCACAAGTGATGTCCGGATTAGTTTTATTCATCACTTCCACAACACATTGTTTATCGATCGTTGCAGGTATTGTTTGTAGTATCGGCCTAGGACCCATACACACTACACAATCACCTATAGTCGTGTTTGCAGCTTGTTCTACCATGAGTAACCAGTTGTTGCTTTGTCCTGAAATACCTGTTATAACTTGGAACCATTCATCGACTTTCATCTCACCATCATGGTTAATAATTTGTATGTTAACAGTACTTTTGGGGCCAGTCATGAGGCCTCCTATGGTGTCATTTTTCTGTTCCGTTTTTTCTGCTTCAGCGGGGGTGGTCATATTAGGGCCCCTTGGGGTGGCTTCCACAGGTACCATACTAACAGAAAGGTTATTATAAGGAATATGGTCACCAACCATCCTCCGATGGTCCATGGTAACCACTTAGGTGTCATTTTAGTCGAAAATCGGTCTCCTCTACTTGGTTTGGTGTCTTGTAAAAACTTCACTGACTTTCAGGTCTATCCAGCCTCTAAACGTCTGGATCTACCCTATTATCAGTCTTTGGCTCACCTCCACTATCGGAGCTTTCAACTGAAATGACCTTTTTACAGTGCGTTAAATGAATCCATGTTGATCTTTCTGTTTCTTCAATACATTTCTTTAATCCATTTTTTATAGTTCCATTCATTCTTTCTACCAGGCCTGTACTTTGAGGATGATAAGCACAATGATTCTTTAGATCGATATGGAACATTATTCCAATCTTTTTCACTGTCTGATTTACAAAATGTGCGCTGTTATCACTATATATTTTCTCAGGAATTCTGTATCTTGGTATTATGTCTTTACACGGTGCCTTAGCTACTGTTATCACATCTGGATGTTTTGTTGGAAAAAGCTCTATCCATTTTGAAAAGGCGTCTATTATGACTAGACAGTATTTCTTTCCTTCACTTTGATTTAGCTCTATAAAGTCCATATGGATAATTTGGAACGGATATTGAGGTGTAGGGAATCGCCCTCTACGTGGCCTTAAATTCCCTTGAGGGTTGTGTCTTGCACATGCTAAACATGATCTACAAAAATATTTTGAATAAGAGTTAAATCCATAAGTGGCATAATGCTGATGTATCTGTGCTACCATCCCTCCTGTTGAGACATGTGTCACACCATGGCTCAATATTGCCGCCCACATGTATACATTTTTTGGTAGGATAGGTTTGCCGTCTGGTCATACATACATGTCGTTTAGTAGCTTCGCTCCATTTTTTAGCCATATATCTTTTTCAGATTGAGGACTTTGTTGTTGCATGCCTTTTAGTGTAGTGTCCTCTAAGGTTGTACATTCTTGCACAGTTAGCACTTGAACCTGTGCTGCTGCTGCTGCTTTTGCTATTTTATCTGCAAATGCATTTCCTAGAGAAACTTCATCTGTGCCTGTCTGTGAGCTGTACATTTACATATTGCAACGGCTTTTGGCAGCTGCTCTGCTTGCAGCAAACCTGATAAGAGTTCAGCATGAGTTACTGGTTTACCTGTAGAGGTAACCATGCCTCTGTTTTTCCAGTATTGTGCAAAAATGTATATTGTTGCGAAAGCATACTGGCTGTCTGTATAAATTGTGGCTTCCTTATTCTTCATCAATTTACATGCTTCTGTTAATGCCACTAACTCTGCAGCTTGTGCTGAGTAGTGGGAGGGTAATTTTTCTGCTTTTAACACTGCGTTTTGTGTAACTACTGCATAGCCTGTCTGGGTTTTCCCTTGTTCATTCTTCTTTGAGGAACCATCTACAAATAACACTTCTCTTTCTAGTGGTTGATCTTTAAGATCTGCTCTACTTTTAGCTGTTTGTTCAGCTAATTCTTGACAATCGTGTTTCACTCCATCATCAGGTACTGGCAACAATGTTGCCGGGTTTAAAGCCGTGCATCTCTCTATTGTTAAATGAGGTTGGGATAAGAGAATAGACATACATGACAAGTGTCTGGCTGGTGATAGAAAAGTCATATTAGTTTGTAACAATAGTGCTGAGACTGCATGTGGTACTTTTAATACAAGTGGATGAAACAATATTATGGCTGCACTCGCTTCTACTGCCATAGATGCTGCTATGACTGCTCTGACACAGTGTGGTAGCGCACAGGCCACGCTATCTAGTTTTGACGAGAAATATGCAATTGGCTTCATTTTACCACCATGCTGTTGCACCAGTACGGAAGTCATGAAGTGGCCTTTACAGTCCACCATTTGAATAAAAGGTTTACTATAGTCTGGTAATGCTAGCGCTGTACTGGACACCAACACTTGTTTTATCTTACAGGATGCTTCTTCTGACTCTCTGGTCCAGCATAAGGGCGAGGTCATCTTTAAATCTTCTTCATTAGCTTATTTAAAGGTGCGGTTATGTCTGCATAGTTTGGCACCCAGTGTCTTTTTGTTAATGGTTTAGGAGCTTGGAGGATAGTGGTTTTTCTGTCTTCCACTATTGTTCTTCCTCCAGCACTCAAATTATGTCCTAAGAGATTAACTGGACACTCTGGAAACATCAAAATAGACAGCTGGCATGTCCGTCCTTGGGGGTCTCTCAACCACAATGGTTCTGACTCGGCTACTTCAGTTAACTTTCCACTAGCAGATCACACGGTTACACTTTGATCGCTAAGCTTGGAGTTTGGTATAATTTCTTTGCACGTTGTTCTACACGCCCCCGTATCACACAGGAAAACAATGCTTTTGCCATTCACATATAAAGTTACCTCTGGTTTTGCTGTGTTTAATGCTAGTAGGTCTTGGAGATTTAGGATCTCCTCAGCTCCTAATGAGTCCTCCTCATCAATTTTTTTATCTGACTGGCCTAGTCATTTCAACTTGCCTGATTTTTTTGTGGACAGTTTCTGGCAATATGTCCCTCTCTTCCACAACGCCAACACTCTCTAGGGTTTTGTTGATATGCTCCTCTGTAACTTCCTCCTCGGCCTCTGCCTCTAAAGCCTCCTCTCCCTCTGTATCCACCACGTCCTCTGCCGCTATCTTGGTAGAACACCTCTTTTTCCTCTTCTTTGTCCTGATAAAACACTCCCCCTGCCTTTCCACCTTTCTTCTCCTTAATTACTTTTTCTGCATGGAGGGCATGGTTAAGATAGTCCTCCATGGTCCCTGTAGCGAATCCTATGTAATGTTTATTAACCCAGCAACGTATTCCATCTTTCGATCCTGCATGGAGAGCATTTTTTAATTGTTGCTGGAATGCCCCATTTACATTCCCATCATCTTGCAATCCACTGTGGGTTTTGAATTTAGTTGTCATTCTTATCTTGTATTCTTCAAAGGGTTCATCCTCCTTTTGTTTTACTCTACCTATCTCGGTGTAGTTAGCTATATGTCTAAACCGTAGAATAACTGTCATTCAGGTCTCGTACATGGTTATTCAACTCCGGGTCATCATGAGTCAGGGGACAGCCATTTAGGCCCAAAGGATTCCATCGGCCCCTGATATAGTGCCAGTCTGGTCCTAGTGCCTGCATCCAAACCTGTTGTACTTCTTGTCCGTTCAGGTGATAAGAATGTCGCAAATTTTCCATATCCTGAACAAACTGTGTGACATCCTCCTTATGGGAGGTTACTCCTTCTATGGCCTTCTTTACATCGTCTATAGTCCACGTCCTATAAACTAGAATAACGGGGTTGTTGGCATCGTCGACATTTGGATTTGCTACCTCAATCACTGTCCCTACCTCATCCTGCTGTACTACCGGCGGAGATTTCTCTCCCAGGGAAAAGATTTTTCCCATTATTTTGGACCAGTCTCCTACTCCTCCCCTAGATCGAGTACTTCTAGGGGTTTCTGTTGGTCCATCATATGGTGGTAACTCACTTATGTCTGGGTAAAGTCCTGGTCCTGAGGGAGCTGGACCTGCAGCTCCCCCCTCGGCCCCTTGGCCTAAGTCTCGGTCGTCTCTAGGTCGTCTGCTAGGTCCTGTCTCATTGTCTTCTTTTCTCTGATACATTAAGTCTTTTTCATGGTCTTCGTCATTATCTTTTTGTCTACGTTCCTGTTCTGTTTTTTTTTTTTTTTTTTACTTTGTCCTGCCACCTTCATCCAGTACTCTGTTTCTTCATGACCTTCCTGCTTCATTTTTTTGGGATTCTTCTTAGTTTTTTTTGTAATACTTTCTTGTAATACACTTATCTTTTGTGTATTTAATTTTCTGTCGAAATTGTGTTTAACGATCCATCTGTCTAACTTTTTATTTTTACATGGATCCTGTTGTTCTATGAATTTTAAATCTTGACACTGCAATTTATCTCTTGGTTTTTCTTTACTCGACCCCTTCCCCATTTTAATAATTTGGTTCGACCTTTGCAACACCTAGGGTATTCTAGAGGTCGATTTTTATCAGTGGGGTAGTCTCTCAATTTCCTGTTGTGGTAATTCTCACTTCAACTCTTTCGAGTGGAGAATTCTTGCCTCTGCATCCACACAAGTTGACTACTTACAAATCCCACTGTTTTATATGAGACGAAATACCTAGTGGTATGTCAATCTCCTTTCACACTCACATTCACTCTCCTACTCGGACATTAAGGGGGCACACCAGGACTCCGTCGTCCTCTGCAGAGACTCCCTTGGTCTCACGAGACTCCCTTGGTCTCTTTCTGGGACTCCCTTGGTCCCTCTTATTCTTTACCTGCCAGTGTCTAGAATATTCAGGGCTTGTTTACGCACAATTACCCCTAGTCATTCGTCGTGGCCACTCACTCTTTTTAAGTCAAGACTGAACTCACCTCCGCTGTCTTTCCCCTCTCGGAATCCCGTCAACCTTTGGATCCCAGCTGGCGGGCCGATACTCAGTCCCAGAAAGGGTTTATTTCCGGACTCACTGTTTTTGGAGTCCGCCGTGGCCACGGTTTTCCTGGAATCCACCCCGCCCGCTGGAATCCTCCGGTCTGTTGGTATCCGGCTCGAAGGACCAAGTTAATGTCAGGTTTAAGCCACCTAGAACATTATTAAACACACAGGGAAGAAAGACAAAGGACAACAGCACTCATTTTTACTTGCAAGGAGAACAGACAGAGATATGTTCAGTCACATTCTCTACCTGCTCTGACGTAGCTCTTCCATTCTCCCCTCTTTATTTCCTTAGGGTGGTCCTTAGTTACATGATGTTGCAGCTCTAAAGGGCGGGGAACACACAGCTGCAACGTAGTAGATGAATAGATGCTTGTTGAATAATCATATTCAAGTTACGCCTCTGGCTAGTTCATAACCGAAGTAATCTGGTTTCCACCTCCTCCCTGTCTTCATATTCCTCTTCGAAGGTCGCTACTTATCTTCCGGAGGTATGATCTCAGCTCCTGTAAGAAAAACACAAGTTTCTGCATTCCTGCAGGGTTAGTAAAAGTTGAGCAATACTGTGATAATCATTTTATGTACATTTATTCTAACAAAATGTTTATTGTAAAAGAGTACATTTTAGACAATATAGATAATATATCAAGCGAAGACCTTAAATGAATGTCTTCAGCTTCTTCATTACAAGTCTATTACACTTTGGTAACATTTTAAAATTCATTATAGATGGAATCAAAATGGTGCAGAAGCATAATTGTTTATATCCTTGTCAATCTGTGAAAAATGAAACTGTGTTGCTTGCGGTTATTTCAGATATTGGCATGTATTTATGCTAGGAGCAGCTAATGTGGCTTGCAGAAGACATGTTTTACTTTTCAAGTTTGTAGTGTGTAAACCAAAATGACTTTTCTCTGTGTCAGTCTCTCACTGCTGCACACTCCTCTGTTCAAATGAACCAGGACGAAAAGAATCTGATGAACTGGCTTTTTCGCAGTAATTACACTGGAAACAAACAAATGTAGTGTATCATTCCATTGCAATCAAACATAGTGTAGGAGTCTAATTGCATAATATTCTAATGTTCACCCATCCATCCATCTTCTACTGCTTTTCCGTTTCCAGGTCGTGGAATATACTGATGTGCAAATTTGTGTCAAAACAAAGCACTTAACAATAGTCAGCCAATGAGAAAAAGAGAAGCTCAGAGAGTCTTCTGATTGGCTCATGACCCTGTTGTACAGCTATAGTGATCCATCCATCCATCTTCTACCGCTTTTCTGTTTCCAGGTTGCGCGGTCGGTGCTGGAGCCCATCCCAGCTAACTCTGGGAGAGGGGCGGAATATATCCATCACAGGGCAAACACACAGAGGCAGACAGAAACAACCACTTACAGTCACACTCAGACCTACAGACAATTTAGAGTCAATTTAGAGTGGGAGGAAACCGGAGTACCTGGAGGAAACCCACACCAGCACGGGAAAAACATGCAAACTGAACCCGCGACCTTCTTGCTATGGGCCGACAGCGCTAACCACTGTGCTGCCGTGCTGCCAGGTAGACTGATATCTTAAATGACAGTCTGGAAAAAGTGCAGCATATGGACTCTTATAGGCATTGGCAAACTGTGGACCCAGACCCTGGGCCTTCAATAGGACTACATGTAGCAATAAAAGATTAAACATAGCAATACAAATAATAGCTGGAGCCCTGTCACATGGATGTTCAGCATATTAAAGGTTTATTTGCCCCAACTGGCTTCACAACACACCAAGTTGACATCATGACATCATTTAATTACAAAAACTAAATGAAACAAAAGAATCACACATTTACTTACCTCACATATTTGTTTAGTTGGAACGAAAGTAAAATATCTAGAATGATCATTGGTTACTATTCAACAACTAAAGATGGATCCAATGCTGAGCCAGTGTTTTTTGTGTTTGTTTCAACTTAGACAATGCAGATTTAATATTTCTGCCAAACGTATGACACAAACACCTCCTAAGGTGAAATGGGAAAAGGAAAAAGCTCTTTGTAAGTTATGCTCAGCCATTTTTCACTGGCCTTAATGGCTATAAAACTGTCTGCAAATTGTAGGTTTAGGGAGACAGTACACTTCTTGCAAATTCAGTTTTGTGCTGCTGCTGCTGTGTCTCTGACTGTAGTTGTTAGCTTGAAAATGGCAATGGTAGCCCTTGCTAGCTTGCACCATTCTGGCAAGTCAGGTGATGGTCAACCTTTTTGGATAATATCTAGCTTTTGCCTGAAAAGTAAATCGTGAAAAGGGAGTATCCAAAATATAACCCACATGGTCTTCTTCTTCTACACTCCGCCATTTCCCTGTTGTCTAAATTGTCTTCTGTCTCTCTCCTCTCCACTTTCTCCACTGTTTTAGCAGGTCACTTGACTTATATATGTTCTCTTAGGTATTTGCAAATACCCGGAAGATGTCGTGATATGGTCCCGCCCACAACTCAATGCAATATAATTGGCTAAGACAGCTGTCGAACTCAAATTCAGGCCCACATTGACTTCAATTACATGGCCCTTTGTTACAGCCACTGAATGTCCAGCAGGAGGAATCGCTGATTTAACAGCCTACCCAGATCAAATGAAATGAAATGAAATCAGATTTATTTGTATAGCGCCAAATCATAACAAAGTTACATCAAGGCACTTTACATGTAGAGCAGGTCTCGACCAAACTCTTTATAAAATGATTTAAAGAGACCCAACAGATCCCCCGATGAGCAAGCACTTGGTGACAGTGGCAAGGAAAAACTTCCTTTAAGAGGCAGAAACCTCGAGCAGAACCAGGCTCAGGGGGGGCGGCAATCTGCCTCGACCGGTTGGGTTGAGAGTGGGAGAGAGAGAGAGAGAAAGAGTGAGACAGGCATTGGAGGGGGGGGGTGTAGGCAGGAACATGTTGCTGCATGAAGTTCATGGAGTTGAGCTGTAGTACAGAATTCATGAAATGAAATATGGGACCAACAGGTGTTGCAGGAACATGGGATGGAGATGAGTCACCACCTGCAGGATGAGGACAGGGAGAGAGAGGAGAGGAACTGGGAGAGACAGAGACTTTGGCAGAACATGGTTAGTAAATGCAGTATAAATGCTTAGAACTGGGTGAAACTGTGTTTTTTAAGAAGGATGGTTCTTATCAGCGCATGCAAGGGGGTTAGGGTTAGGAAGGGAGAGCGAGAGGGAGGGAGAGAGAAAAGGGAGAGGGGGAGAGAGGGTAACAGGGAGAGAGAGAGAGAGAGAGAGAGAGAGAGAGAGAGAGAGAGAGAGAGAGAGAAGCTCAGTCCTTCCCCCAGCAGCCTAGGCCTACAGCAGCATAGCTAAAGAGTATAGGACTTTAACTTTTTAACTATAAGCTCTGTCATACAGGAAAGTTTTAAGCCTGGTCTTGAAAATTACTAAAGAGTCCGCCCCCTGGACAGATACTGGAAGTTGGTTCCATAGAAGAGGAGCCTGATAACTGAACAATCTGCCTCCAGATTTACTCTTGGAGACTCTAAAAAACCACAAGTAAACCTCCATCTAGAGAGCGTAGTGGTCTACAAGGACAGTAAGGAACTATGAGCTCTCTGAGATATGATGGAGCTTGGCCATTAAGAGCTTTATATGTTAAAAGAAGGATTTTGAATTCTACTCTATATTTTACTAGCAGCCAACGAAGAGCAGCTAACACAGGAGAGATATGATCTCTTTTCCTAGTTTTCCTGTTAATATTCGTGCAGCAGTGTTCTGAATCAACTGAAGGCCTTTTAGAGATTTGTTTGGACATCCAGATAGTTATGAATTACAGTAGTCCAGCCTACAAGTTACAAATGCATGGACTAGTTTTTCTGCATCATCCTGAGAAAGGATGTTTCTCAGGTGGAAGAAAGCTGCCCGACTAACTTGTTTTATGTGAGGGACAAAGGACATGTCCTGGTTTCTTACAGTGGAGCTGGAAGCCAAAATGTGATGCCGTCCCGACTGATGAGATGATTAGATAGTATTTTTCTGAGGTGCTTAGGGCCGAGTACAATAACTTCTGTTTTGTCAGAGTTGAGAAGTAAAAAATTTCCAGTCATCCAGACTTTTATGTCTTTAAGACATACCTGCAGTCTGACTATCTGAGTGACTTCATTTGGCTTCATTGATAGGTACAGCTGGGTATCGTCTGCATAGCAGTGGAAGTTGATGCTGTGTTTCCTGATAATGTTGCCTAGAGGAAGCAGATAAAGCGTAAAGAGGATTGGTCCAAGTACCGAACCGTGCTGGACTCCATGACTGGAACTCCATGACTGACTAGTACAGATACCATTGGAAGAAACATTGTGATTGTGAACATTGTGATTGGTTCGTTTCTCATTCTATTATATTAACCCATTGTTTGCCAAGAAATATTAGTCCAAGATCTTTGTGACTTCAACACAAGATCACAAGTCACAAAGATCAAGAAACTGTCACTCTTACTGACTGAATAATAATCATTGAAAATGTAAATTATATATATATATATATCATTATTAGTACAAAAATTCTTTCAATATTTTTTCTTAGGCCTTCACAAATACCTTGAAAGCCCAGAGAGTTCCACTTACAGGGGACCCTGTATGTGTATATTAGCAAGTGGGATATGTTATCAAATTATTATCTGCAATTAAATATCAATCTAGTCATCTTAACAGAGTAAAAGTATTGGTTAGTTTTAATTTTTATGATTAACGAAACACTCATGAGCCAGCTGACGAGTTTCCAATGAATTAGGAACCCATTAAAGTAACTGCCTCTCATGAGTTAGCATTCTGCTTCACTAATCTACAATAGACCTGGGCAACATTCGGTGTCATTGTGAAGTCTTTGGACAAGATGGCAGAGATACACATATTTTTGTCATATCTGGAACCAGAGGAGAAAAAGCAAACGAGTACATTTGCATCCATTATTCAGACAGTTGGTTTTTACAAAACCAATTTTTTCATTGGCCATTGGGAGAGTCAGGACTGAGGTCTGACTGAATATGTGAGAACATAGTTCAATTCTCAGTTGTGCAATCACATAACTTGATTGATGATATTCCAGTTAACTAGAATTTTTGAGAATGGTACACTTCTGGTTAAATATCTGTTACTTCTCCCAGTCTGTGTCAACAATAGTCACAGCTAAGTGAACAACTCTAAAGAAGTGTTTCATCATATTAGCTGAATTCTATAAGTTACAAGTGTAACCCTGGTTAGTTTCCACAGACCTGTAAAGAACAAACCTCCTTGAATGCACCATAGATGCTTATCGTCTCTTAATTTAATTCCTGAGTTTACCTGAACGCACCACCTGCAGCTCTGGGTGTGCGTGAAGGTGAGCGATGGCCAAGAGGAAAAGAACTGCTGCTGAGCTAGATGTCCTTGTGTTGACCCCAAGTGATTATTATTAAATCCAGAAGGAACTCAGGAAGACTGAACAGGTTACACAATCGTCAACACACTGAGCTCAGGGAATGTAGCAACATAGGTTTAAACAGTGCTGTGGAAGTGAAAGCATCTTATGACTGATCCCAGCAACACTGACTGAGCGAACATCATTAGTCGTGGTTAGCAATTTTCTTAGTGTCATTATTTTAGCCATCTCTTTCAATTTGTACTTGTAGTTGTCATAGGACAACATTTCTATTTACACACACATTCACATTGCACAGTTCAAACGACCTACAGTGATGTCACACCAACACTGCCCTCGTGCTGGTGACCACCAGTCAAATGTATCCATTGATGGCTCCAATAAAGTTGTTTGGGGCTTTGTCCACACTACCATCTCTCTGCAACAGAAAATTAGTCTGTTGGCAAATGATATAAATCCTCCCCTAACACACATATATGACCATTCATACATACCAGGCATACATGAGATGCACGATTGGTGGTACTCAGGGGCCAGGGGTCAGAAGCACACAACTAATTTGTTGCTTTCAATACTGCTAGTTGAGGCTGATGAGACCCTACTGGGGAACAAATGGGTGTGACTACTTCATCCTTTACAAAGGTCTGAACAGGTTTTTAAAGAGATACGCTTTTCAATGGAAATGTGGTTTGGTGAGAGCATCATACAAGGGCATCATCATCACTGTTCACAAAACCAAGCACAATAACATCCAATCATTATTCATTATCCATATACCGTATCCCTTTTAGCGGTGTGGGGGAGCAGAAGCCAATCCAGTTGACAATGAGCGAGGGCAAAGTGCACCTGTTACTGGTCACTACTCTGTATAAGAGCTGATATTTTGGCACTTACCCTTCATATCTTTGGACTGCGAAAGAATGGTCGGGGCTGGGGTGATTAATTGAACCCCTGGAAGGTTCAAACCCTTCTTAATATGTGGTGACATTGGCAACAACTGCCACATCATACCACCGTCACAACTTTAACTCAAGAAAACTCAAGCAAAAAGGACATAACATGAAGGAAATATAGAAACATCTTATGGGGAATTAAAATAATGTTTTTAGGACTTCATCAGCAGTAATAAGCTAAAACTGAAGTGACCAATAGGCTACTTCTTGCAGGTAGATTTACACACTGATTTTCAGTGTCCCTGAAAAGACAGGAGACACTGATGCAGCATTGGTTACACTGTGTTTTATGTAGGGCAAAAAAACAATCTGACCCAACTGGGAAATGTGAAGAGACAGACATTCTGCCCTCCCTGCTGTCCCTTTTGTTAAATCTGGGGATGTTGTCTCCTGGTATCAGCTCTGGCGTAAAATTATTGACAGTGATGGAGTTGTCAGTTTGGATCACAGACTGACAATAAAGACAATTACTAACAGTAAGGAGTGCTTGCCAGTCCTGTCAGCACTGCACAGTCACACAGTGGGGAAGAAGCACACCAAGGTCAAACATATCACACTGTATGAAAGGAGCACACAACCTTTCCTTATATGAGCTGGCATTCCTGTAAGTTGTCAACCTGATTAAATCACTATGCGCTAACTTGCTACTTTACCAAGTTAGAGCGTAACGTGAGAAACAAATTTCACAACAGTAACCCTCACCCTGGCTTTAACAGAGAGTAAGATATTTGGGATTTCATGAAGTGTGGAGTTCAAATTTATGTCTCTGTGTTAAGGAATAAGATGTGATTAACCTTGCTTAGCATAATGATTGTGAGCAAGAAGAAAAAAAAAACAGTTTTCCAGCTCTTTCCAAAGTTCATCAAATATAATCATGACCTGAAGGTCTCAAACATCTAATCTAATTACTGGATGTATGGTCACAGACTCTGACTCTTGAGTTACACTGTTGAGTAAAAGTTGGGACTGTCTTTGGAGAAAATTTTGATGCCAGAGTGACATTTACCTCTGACCTTTTGGCTATGGAATTGAATTCTATCCTTCAAGTTGTTTGAGCAAAATGATATCATAATTAATATGATGACTATCTATATATGGATTTCCAGACCTTCCAGCCCCGAGACATGAAAATGCACCTACTAAGACAACCGAAGCTCAGGCATTAACTGGTTTTCAGAAAGGTAGTTTTATCAACAGTTATTTTGGTAATATTTGTTGTTGTCATTGCTCAATAAAATAAAGACCATCAAGCATTGGTATTTTTCCATTTCTGCATGTTGTTTTTGTGGTTAAAGAGACAAGACAATAATTAGTAAAGCATGTTCAGTGGGGACTTTGACATTAACTGAACTGCCTATGACAGTAAAAAGGTCAACAACTGGCAAAGTGTTTCATCACAAACAATACTTAAACACACAACCGCTGAAGCTGAAAAATGAAAAACACAGAAGTGCTGAGCAGTTTCTCTTATGACCACTGGAGTCTCCAGTTTTGAGTTAGGCCCAAAAGACCCCCATGTGAAAATTACTGAAGTCAACATCAATCAATTTGCAGCATTAAATAAATTTTTTCCAAAAAGTCCATTTTGGAATTTTCTGTTATTTTGAAAGCTGAGATTTTTCATTCTATATCATGGTGCTGTAAGTTACCTGCTGTCTTTTCTCGGAATAGGAATACTTTGTCTATGCTTTTCTTTTTTTTTCTTCTTCTACTGTTGTAGAAGGCTGGCACAACTCTGAAACACTTGAAAACAAAGCTGAGCACCAGGACTTTCAACCTGCTGGTCTGCAGTTGTGCCTGATTCATGTGTGTTTGATTGCACACAGCTCAGGTGGAGACTGGCAGGGCCACATAGCTGAGAGCAGCTGAGGCATGATGAGACATGCACAACCAGAAACCTCTGCAGGTTTATCTGGGTCACTTCCAGACTCACAAATTGCAATTGCAGCAACGCTGAAAGACTGATTATCAAACCAACTTCAGCTAGTGCAACTCAAGCTGACCCTTCAAGTTTACTCATTTGTGTTAATGTCAAAGTAAAAAAATAAATAAATGGAATTGCTAAACTTAAAGTTGGTATATAATTATGGATCAGAGTTTACTAGTATTTTATGATTGCACTGCTGTGCACAAAATGCACTCATCTGTCTGTCTCTCTGTATGACTATCTGTCTCTGTGTGTGTCTATTTAATATTTCCTGTCTCTCTGTCAGTGTCATTGTTGGTGTGTAGGTCCTTTACTACCAGTCACTTCAGCCATTGTTTTTCGTAGTCTGCTCCAGCTGTTCTACTGTGTCAGGCACAAACTGCCTGACCCTTTAGATGGATATAGTCTGGAAAGTTCTGTCAATCCATGTCATACACAATAACCACTGAAGATAATACCTGCATGTGATCAGTGAACAAGTTTCTGGTAAAAAATAAATTTCCCCTCAGTGTTGTGACATTGTGTTGAGAGGAAGAGGATATGTACTGACAGGAAATGGATGCACTTATAGAGATGGGAATTAGAGTGTGAAAATAAACAGTGTTCCTTTTTTCAGTAACAGATAATCTAACAAATTGTTGTTCATCAGGCTCCTTTTCTATGGAACCAACTTCCAGTATCTGTCCAGGGGGCGGACTCTTTAGTAATTTTCAAGACCAGGCTTTCCTGTCTGACAGAGCTTATAGTTAAAAAGTTAAAGTCCTCTACTCTTTAGCTATGCTGCTGTAGGCCTAGGCTGCTGGTGGAAGGACTGAGCTTCTCTCTCTCTCTCTCTCTCTCTCTCTCCCTGTCACCCTCTCTCCACCTCTCCCCCTTTCTCTCTCCCTCCCTCTTGCTCTCCCTTCCTCCCCCCTTGCATGCGCTGATAAGAACCATCCTTCTTAAAAAACACAGTTTCACCCAGTTCTAAGCATTTATACTGCATTTACTAACCATGTTCTGCCAAAGTCTCTGTCTCCCCCCCCCTCTCTCTCACTCTCAACCCAACCGGTCGAGGCAGAGCCTGGTTCTGCTCGAGGTTTCTGCCTCTTAAAGGAAGTTTTTCCTTGCCACTGTTGCCAAGTGTTTGCTCATCGGGGGATCTGTTGGGTCTCTTTAAATAATAAAGAGTTTGGTCTAGACCTGCTCTATATGTAAAGTGCCTTGATGTTATGATTTGGTGCTATACAAATAAATCTGATTTGATTTGATTTTGTTTCTAAAGTACCTTTTATCCCAATTAAATGAGACACGTTACTGGAATTGAGTTTATTAAACTGTCGGCACTACCAGCTCGCTCAGCAGAAAAGCAGCTGTAAAAAACGTTTTTTTATATTTTTTTTGGGGTGATGACACACCCAAAACAACCAGGACGCAAGTTGAGTAAATTCAAAGGTCGAGTTCACAAACTAGTCATCCAGCCATTACAATGTTTTCAGTTATTAAGAAATTCTATTACGTGACACATACAATATTCAGTTTTTATTATAAATAAACTGCTTAATTGATAGTTCCATTAAAGGGTAAAGAATACACTTTTTTTTTTCAAATACTGGCCCATATAAAAATTGTAATGCAATAATCACTTTTCTAGTAACTAGTTACTTTTACTGTGCTGTAACCCAATTACCAGCTTAGTTACCTTTTTAGAGAACTAATTATAGTAATTATAACTAATTAAATTTTAAAGTAACAGGTCTAAAATGCTATTTTACTGACTTCATCAAAATCTATGAACTGTGTGTGATGAATTTTTTCTACTACTTGCATCCTGTTTTCCTTTAGTCTTGTGTCAGCTGCTTGTTTCCTGGAAACAAGAGTAGAGGAAGAAGAATACTCTTCTTAGTACTCCTATCTTGCTTTGCTTCTCTGAGTATGTTTACTGATCAGTCGGCCATCAGGTCCTGGAACTGCCTTGACTGGGAAACACAAATGTGTGTGAGTTCCTACTGTGTCAGTTGTTGTGGTTATAGCTTTAGAAAGGTTAGAGAGAAGCACATATGTCCAGACCGATCATGGTGACAGTGCATTGAGTATTTCAAAAAATCAACACAACAGCAACAGCAAACATGTGAGATAAAGGCAAAGACTCCATGGTGATATCAGTTGGATTTACTGTCTAATGATTGCTCAGATGAGAAGTTAAAAAAGGCACTTATTGTGTTTCTCACATAAAGCACAGCCTCTGTCTGGATAACAATGTTTTTTTCCAACTTGCTGGCAAAAATGCAGACTGAAAAAAGCAACTCATAGAAAGTGTGGCAAATAAATTTAAAAGAGCTGCAGGGCAAACTTGGCTGAGGTCAAGCCAAAAATATACACATGAATGGCAGCAGAGACAGCGTAGCTGTTGGATATGATGGGATACAGCCATGGCCATAATCTTAAAAATAATTCAATGCCGTATCATCAAAAAGCTGTCAAGCATTTTCACAAGCCATGTTGGACACTCATATACTGAACAATCCGAGCACTGGTGTCTAACATGAATGTCGTTTCCCACCAGCTCCATTTAATTTAATTACTAACAGCATCATAAGGAAGAAACACTCTTTTAGATGTAACACATAAAACAACACTTTCTTTGCCTAGTGAATTTTCGATTAGCCGGCATGGTATATGGGTGCTGACTGATGGTGGAGTATGATGATAGTATAATGAGCTCCATATTACTATCAGAAGGTGGTGTCACTCACACTATTTCTGCAGTGAGAACCATGTATTATGCAAAAACTGTGAGATACTGCTGTAACATGTGGGTCACGCTGAAATAAATACCAAGACAGCCCCAGCAAGATCGCCTTTAATTCAGTAATGCATAAACACAACTTCAGTGTCATTGACCACTGACCTTCCTGTGGAGACAGATGGATGCATGAAACTGAGCAGCAGAGGATCAGATTTTTGTTCCTGATGTTGTTGTTGCCACTGTCCTGTTTTTATGAGCTGCTGCTTTGATTGACAGGTGAACAGGTGAGCCACATTACTTTACTCTTCCTCCAGAGGAAGCTGCTGTGCTGTGTAGCGTGACCATGTCCAATCATTTCCTCCCTCCTAAGTTGCTATAAAACACTTGCACTGACATTTATATCAGACGCACTCTCACCCTTCTAAATATCAGCTTTTAAGGTGAAACCAAGAGGAGTGAAACATCTTGCATGCTGACTACTACTTTGACCCAGTGTACAATGTAACCCCAGTAACTGTGTGATTTTTGCATGACGCTTGCATATGTCTGTTTGATTTTCCATTTTAGTGTAATTTGAAACACATTTTCTACACAGCCACGTTTCTGATCCCGTGCATGCAGTCAAGGGTTCATTGCTCTGTTAATCAACACATCTATGAAGCACATGATGACAGTAAAATATGTTCATACAGCAGTCAGACCCTAGGATCATGTTGTCGCTCAGTTCAATCATCTGCGCATTAAAGTGCTATGAAAGATTAATTACTATGTATTGACAGACATAACAGGAATAACACATGGTAGAGACATCAGCGGTCTATAAATCTACCAGTTGGGGTTCTTCATTAAACAGCAGTCAAAACCTATTCAGCCACAGCATCCCCATTAGGGCTTGTTTCTAACAAAATTCTGACTGTTCCACAAATGTATCTCTGTTTTTATTAACATGGTGATAAAAGTCTGATGAGCTGACCAATATAGGGGTGTTTCAGGAGGTGACCTATAGGCGATATAGCAAAAACATAGACAAAGCCCTCAAATGTGGTTTTTGAGGTTGAAAGTCTTGTTGATGTTTACATATGCAGTGGTATTTCATCCCTATTTTAGGGGGCAGGGTTGATACACAGGGTGTTTTTTGTGTATTTTTCTCACCTACTCAAAACTCCAAATCCTCTGATCAACGCCTGTGAACCAAAAAATGTATCTCAGCAGCCGTAGCAGTTTTACTGTTGTTGCACAGAGAAAAGGTTTTGCTTGAAGAATTGTTTGAGGTTACAATGCCATGCACTAATCAAAGATGCAATAGAAGTCTTCTCTATGACTATAGCTACTTACAGTATGTGCCAACATGGATCTACGTCAGGCAGAGAAATTAAAATCAAAGAAACTATAAATACATACATTTCTGATCTGTACATTTATCATCACTTCTGAGAACCAAATCTGTAATGGCAAACTGAAGATTTTTAACATTTAAGTGGTGCCTATGCACCACTGACATCCCCTCTTATTCATACGATGACTGCAGGATCACAAAATGGATAACTGGAAAAGGGGAACCTCAGTAGAAGTATCTGATAATGTTCAACTTTAGAATTCTTTGATCTTGGGGGTTTGTTTTTTCTAGATGTCACAAATGAATGAGTGGACTGGCCAAAAAGGCACTTGGAAGGAAAACAGAGCGCCTTCTCAGGTAATTTAAATCTGCAATCTTTTCCCTCCTGAGTAAACTAACTATCTGATTTTACTCTTGGAAAATTGTAAAACTGCTCAGTGTTGTTTAATGTAAAATGTTATACTCATGTAAGGCAGTTAAAAGATCTGAAGCTGTCCTGGTTGGGGGGTAAATCTAGGAGTTTTCAGCATTATGATCTGTGTCAGATGTGTGACTAATATACAAGAAAGATACAGAGTAGAGCAACAGCAAAATAACAGCACACAATGTGGTGCTTGTTAATGCAAAAATGCTATTTTTTAAGTCTGACCACATTCGGCCTTATTCTAATAGTCAGGAAATCCGATCGGCCATAGAACTGTGCAAATTGGTGTCATGTTGCTTCATCCTCATGAAGACACTTTGGCTCAGTCCTATGTAAGTTGTCAGACCGTCCCAGAAATCCCTAGAGCATAAATTTGGATTAATCTAACCTTGATTCTTTTTTTATTTTATTTATTTATTTATTTATTTTTTCCAAAATTCTTTTCAAAATTCTAGAAAATATTTAGGAAACTTTTACTACTTGTCCTGACAACCATTGACGGTGAACTCACTTTCTGAATTCCTCTCTCTCTCCGTTTATATCTTATTAATTCATGTATTGCTTTTACCTGTAACATTTTCACTGTTACAACCAACAATATGTATACAGCTGTTCTTGGTTGCCCTGTCTCTTCCCCTTATTTCCTTTATTGCCTCTCAAGGCAGACTGAACAATTCTTAGTCCAGCTCTGTTGGAGTTTCCTTCCTGTTTTACCTCCAAATTTTAACATGAAGTTAGATGGTAGGAGTTCCTGACTATCAGCCTGTGACTGAAATATGAAGCTGAGAAAAACATAATCCATTATTAATAACTAGCACATCGTCTGCAGTTCAAACCTGTTCCAGCTCTGTCAGCAATGGAAACTACAAAGTATCATGGCATTGTGTTTTCTGTTAGAAGATCATGTAGAAAAGTTTAAAACCTCTCCTGGTGTGACACAGATGTGAAATGTGGTGTTTCTCTGCAAATAAAGTGTTGAATGGATGAATCATAGTCTTGCGTTGTCAAAGACTTGTGTGTAAGTATGCAACACACACTTGCACACATGCACGCACACGCACACAAACTCAACAGCTTCATGTTTTTTTTACATAGACATTGGTGTTTGTGTGCAAAACATTTACTTGAAGGAAGCCTCTCTCTGAAACTTTGCTTGTTTTTGTTCAGTTTTCACTCTCTTTGTTAGACATAATCTCTGTGAATGTTGTTCCACACGCCCTAAGGACATCTTAGAAAACAATACCTTTTTTGTGTGCGCTGTTTTTGCTTTTTCATTGTATGCACCACAGAGTAGTGGTTTTAGTAGTAGGTTGGGGCTTGCAAACCTGCAAACCTGCAAGTCAATGTCCCACACGTTTAAACATGACCAGATATATGGCATCATTCCAGGGATATTAAAGCTATGTCCATAGGACTTTTATAACTTTAGCAAAAAATGCCATTTCTGTTTGGATCCTTCTGTGTTTTGTATAAAAACTCAGCAGATAGTGAAAAAGGTCAGTTGTGCTTGCTGTTTTGTTGTATGTCTCATTTCACCCTTTCACCCAGAAACATATTTTGAATGACTGAAATCTGTTAACTTAAGACACATATACCAATCCGCCATAACATTTCAACCACCTGCCCAGTAATGTGTCCATCCCTTTTGTCACCAAGACAGCTCTGACCCAGAAGGCGTAGACTCCACTAGACCTCTCAAGGTTAGCTGTGACATGTGTGCAAAGATGTGAGCAACAGATCCCAGAAGTCCCAGTTCCTAGTTCAGTCCTAGAGGTTGTGAGGCGGAACCTGCATGAGTCAGACTTGTTTGTCCAGCATGTCCCACACATAGTCGATTGCTTGGTGAGCATTAGTCAACTTGAAGCCCTGAAAACTGTGTGGTTAATTCATTCATCATGAGTTGGACTTGTTTGTCCAGCACGTCCCATTGATGCTCGATAGGATTGATCTCTATGGAATTTAGTACATCAAATCAGATTTATTTGTATAAATCATAGCAAAGTTACATCAAGGCATTTTACATAAAGAGCAGGTCTGGACCAAACTCTTTATAAAATTATTTAAAGAGATCCAACAGATCCCCCAATGAGCCAGCACTTGGCAATAATATTGGAACAGCTCAGGAAACAGGCTCACACGATCTGGCAGAGACTGATAGGCACAAAGGCTTAAATACCCACAAAACCTTCATCAAAATCAGAAATCAGGTGTGCTCACAAAAATGGAGGAACATCAAACAAAGTAGGCAGGTGGAGTCAGGAACATGTCATACCAAAACAAAAGCACATGTAACTGTAAAACAAGAACTTAAACAGCAGAGTCACTAACATTGGTGCTATGTGTCAAAGTAACATCCACGATTGACAGTTTTCTCAGTAGAACATTGCCCAGTATGTTTTCCATTGTTTTCTTCCTATAATGCATCGTGGCAAGGGACACACATACACATCCAGCCATTCACAAAATGAAAAAGAAAATCCGATCCATTTGGCATGACAACCTTTGTCCATTGCTCTGTGGTCTTGCTCCCCATGCACATCAATGGGTCATGAACCCAGAAGTTTCTGCAAGACAAATGCCCATTGTGCCACCCTTAACCAAATCACTCATTTCCTTCTTTTCATATGATGGAGTAGTGACTACAGACCCTCACCATATCTCTGTGAACTCCCACCTTGCCAGATTTCAGTCACTACCGAGGGTTCATGAACGGAGGTGAGGATCAGTAGAGATCAAATTGTTAAACCGAGCGCTCTCTCTCCACATGTGCCGCAATAGTCCTGTGCAACGTTCATTTCACTGCTGTCTCTGCCCCAATCTGCCTGTTGCTCTCTCACTCTTTCCCAAACACACTCGTATGCACAAAGCCAACACACTTAAACGGCTTCGCTATCCACCATAAGTAAAAAAGGATTCAATTTGAGGATGCAATGCTTTCCAGGTTCTTTTCACTGTGGTGAAACAATGATTGAGAAATACAGTTTCAGCTCATTCAGAACAACTTCCTATCTTTCAGGCTTTACCACCTGACTCCTTTCCTGTGGTTTCCAGAGAAGGAATTCTGAGGAAATTAAAGACACAAGCATGGGCTCAAACTCGAAACAAGTTTCAAATACATCTGCTATTATGTATTTCCTCTAGAAAGGAATGGTGGCTATTATTTACATTGTGGTTTAAAGTAGTAGACAAAGTTTAGTATGTGTCCTCTATTTACTCTTTGTAGTCTGTGTTTCATTAAAATTGTATATCATTATGTTGAAAGGTTGAATTGTGGTTTATACTCTGAAACTGAATAAAATTAGTTTTTGTGTTTTTTTAGAAGATGGATGATGGATGTATATTCTGTGATATCAGCTGAGGGGCCATGGGCAAAGACGCAGGGCACGTGGAGCCACACGTCTATTTAATCACGATGTGAAGCATACACTGTTATATATCTTATATATATCTTATATATTATATATATCTAATTTATTTACTAATTTATTTGCTTATTAACTAGCTAGTTCACAGGCTAAGTCATGAAACTCCTGACACTTTACAACAACTACTAATCACAAAAAGTTGTAGCCACAAAGCTAACTTAATCAAAGAAACGCCCCCAAAAATGTCTTGAATAAGAACTGGTTGGTGCTAAGGTAATCAAGCAGGTCAACCAAACAAATCCGAAGAGTTAGGCCAAGGGCCTGCAACCTGAAGCTCAGGAGCCATGTACAGCTCTTTAACCCCTCCATTGTAGCTCTTTGTGGCTTAAAAAAATGTTAATTTAATTTTAATTCCTACCCATCCCCCCTCAAAAAAAAGTGATGGCTTCCAAACAGACTATTATTTTGTGAAATTTTAGATCGAGCGCTGAGATACTGTCGATGTGTTTTATGTTCAGGTGTTTTGGTTGACTGCTGTGTGTAGCTGAGGAAAAAAAACAAAAACAAAAACAGGAAAGGACAATGACACACTGAAACACAACATTTTACATTGTATTTGATTCACTTTATACGAATATCGGGAGAACTTAAACTGGCCTGTGTAGTTCTATGTTTCAGCCTACACAACACTTTTTTTTCTCCTCTTCAAAACAGAAGTTTTCTGTTTTCCTTTCTTATAACTGATAAAGATCAATTTTTTCATTGCAGTTCTATAGTTTCATAAATACAGCAAACTATAGTTTTAGTATATGTAGTATAAGTGTATATGCATTTTATAAGCTGTGTTATGTTTTGCGCTTCCTTGAGGTAGGCAAGAGGGGGCAAACTGGGTCTTTTCATCATAAAAGTTGCACTGCCCTTAGTTAGGCAAAAGATTAGGTCAAGAACAATCCAGAAGTCAACAAAGACCAACTGACAGAGAACACTCACGCCATTAAATGGGAAGACAATAAGACACAGTTGAAACATATTGGGACGGGGCTGGCAGTCATACATGGGGAAAAAAGACAAAGACCAGGAAGTGAAGCAACCTACAGTAGGAGTTGGAGCTGGGTGTGACAATGCTTACTTATAGTCACAGAACCAAAGCTCATTTTTCTCATAATGATTTATATGATGTTGAATATCATCAAAGCTATAGCTTCCTGCATTGTTTTCCTCCTGGCTAGAGCCAGGAACTGGGGCTGGATTTAGGATTTCTTTAGGACTTTAGAAAAAATGTATTGTTCTCTGCATGTTTGTCTGGGGATAACAAGAAGAATCCAATGTTTTGCCAACTAACTTTATAAGTCAACAGTAGTAGCAAAGTTCTGGCTTTAACGTTCTTTCTTTCAGGCGTTCAATCATCTTCTACCTCTTATCCGTTTCTGGGTCGCAGGGGGTGCTGGAGTAAATCACAGCTCACACTGAGTGAGATAACTTCAACATCACTAATGGAAATTCTCTGAGTGGGAAAACAAAAGAAGAAGAAATACTCATTAGCTGCTGTGCACGATACCAGAAGACTCAAACAGCTCTCCTAATATTGCCTTCACAACAGACTGAATGAATGGATAATCAACCAGCCAGCTAAAGAGAAGGAGGATGTTACAAGAATGTTCTAGTAAACATCTAGTAAACATCAGTGAAGTTAGCAAAGATGACAACCTACAACTAAATGTAACTTTATGAGATTTCTTATTATTGCAATTTATTTTCACACTTTTGCCTTAAAGTTATTCCTCCACTAAGCACTAACCACTTGATCGCATTGGCCCCCCACTGGCAGACATAAACTGCACTGTTAGGCCCAGGGCTAAAACAAACTTTTAGATTATTTTCCAATCACAGATTTAAAACCCCAGAAACCCTAACCCTTTAATTCCCTCAGACTTTCCCACTATGACCTGTAAAATGTAGCTCTTCTTTTCAACTTGCAATTGGGTAACTAATGTTTGTTTAAATGTGAAACAGGATGCTGCTGGGAAACTTTCAGGTATATTTGCAAACAAGCTTTCCAGGCAAAATAATTATTCAAATTAGGTTAAAGCTACACAGCGTACCTTTTACTGGTGATGTGTCCCTATATTTATTTTTCTCTTCACGCACAAAATCTGCATCATATTTTCACTGTGACTCAGCAAGTTATCCAAATAGGCCATTCCCTCCTAGTACCTAGTACCTACCTAACATTCCTGTAATGTTTTCAACATGACACAATTTACTATTTAAGTCAAACGCACAGCAAGATTAAATGAAATGAAACTATGAAATGCGAATGGTGGGAACGTTAGGGATAAAGCTACCCCAAGATCTATGTATGTAACGCTGATGAAAGCAAATAACTCCTTCAGAGAGCATAAGGATAAGAACAGCTGTATGATGGATATGATTCAATGGACTATAAAGATTTTGTTAAAAAAGACTTGGTTTGGGAAGCGTGGCTGAGGGCCATTGCTTTGGTGTGAGGTCACAAAACTCCAGAAGTCTAAACAGCATCTTTTAAAGTCGAGTTTTTAAATACAGGCTTTGTGCATTTTGCGTTCTGTGGGCTTACTCTCTTTGCATTTGCAAAAGTAAATTTGCTATTGAAGCTGCTGCAGCACACTGTGGGAAACAGCAAACAAGTAACAAGCTAACCAAGTTTTGATTGGTTAGCATTAGCATTAGCATGTTCAAAATGTTTCTGGACCTTGTTGAAACACTTTAACAAGGCCAAAACAAACAAATGTAGCCCTCTTATCTGATGACGAAAACATAGCCACTGAGCCATAGTGGTCAGGTTGGGCGGCAAATCAAAAATTCTTGAGAAATATCAGAGTTATTGAAATAGAATAGATGGAGAATCTGGTTGGGTGGGGCTTACAGTATGTCTTACACACATGGCATTACAAAGTTTTAGAAATCATTGTCTTAACATTAATGCGCTCCACTGACCACACGTGACGGGAAGCTACATATAAGTGATTCATTCTGTTGGGCAATCGGCCAAATCCTAGTTTGGCTGACCTCAGTGTATACTTTATGTATCAGGATGATGGATTGCTTGTGCAGGTTTGCTTCCTGTCATGCAGTCTATTGTGCAGCAGCCTTCACACTCCTCTTACTTTCTATCTTGAAGAAGCAAAAGTTCAAGTTGTTGTGCTTCTGTGTTCCTCAGCCATTGTGGCCATACCCTACAATTGTCTACACTCCCTGTATTATTTTTTTCCATCAAATTCTGACCAGTGCACTGTACATATTTTGAGTACCTTCAGCACAATAAATCCCCTTTTCACAATCTGCATTGTGTGTTCAGTTATGTTCTCCACCTGACTTTGAGTTTCTCCCCAAATCGCTTATGTTCTTGTGGTCCACATTTTGAGATGGCATACCCATCACTCACTAACTGAGTCACTAACTGGAAAGTGGCTCATGTCTCTTGTAGGATTACTACATTGTGAGATCTCAAAAAAGTTCTTTTTAGACTTTATTTACTGTACAACTCCCACAAATATTAATGCGACTCCTCAGGGGTTTGGACTTCCTCACCATAGACAAACATGTTTCAAAAAATCTGATTTCAAGTCTGAGGCTTTGTCCAAATGCATGTTACAACGGGGAAATACCTGATGACTACCAAAAAAACAAAAACTGCTTTGGACTTTTTTCTAAAGCTTCCTGGTAATAGAACAAAGTCAGTTAGCAGTTGGAACATGGCTGACTATTCTTTTTTGAGCTTTTAAGTTCAGTGTATCAAAGCTGCAGCTTCCCATTTCCTCCCTATTAATTATAAATTGAAAAATACAGTTCCAGAAATCCAGAAGTAACATGCATCCAAACCTAAATCATATTTAATTTGGTTTAGTAATTATTTGAATGGATTTTTTAAATGTTTCACCGTCATTTTCTTAATGTTAAATTACATTTTAAAATTAAATTACAACTACTCCAATCATGAGGTTTCTCAATCAAACCAATAAAAAGGGCATAATTAAATAGTATTATGGAAATCATTGTTTTCATGACCATTTCCATCAGTAGCCTTCAGTATCAAGGTTCAGGAGGTTTTTACCTGTGCTATTTGAAGGAGAAAACAATTTCACATTTAAAGTTATTGATTGAGTGATGCTTTATAAGATGCTGGGAGTGGAGATTTTCACATATAATCACCTTGTTTTTCTGTCAGATCAGATCCAGACATCTGATCATTTAAATGTCACCTGGTTCTAAAGTATAAGGTTGAAAACCACTAGCCTCTATAAAATGGAAAAAATGTAACTTCAAATTGAATAACATTTGCAATAATCTTGAGAACACAACCAGAAGATAGAGGTAGTTCAAAATCTAGTCAAATAATCTAGTCAAATAATCAAATCAGTTTCAGTGCTTCAATATTCCCTCAGTGTGTAGGCACTCAATCCTTTCCATATGAAACAAGAGCATATAAACAAAACAGAAATCGTCAGCAGGAAAAGAATTGTTTCTTGTAAACCTTCTTTGAGTGCTTGACTTGATGTGATAACCTGAAAACCCCACAGATACTGGAAGGCAACATTTATTTAAAAAAGTACGTGCCAAAAACCACACACGTGATGCACTTCTGTGTTTTACTGCCTGCCAGGTTCCCACAGGCTGTGCCTCTTGTTACACGATGACATAGCAGTGATCAAAGAAGGGAGTCTCCAGTAGCTAATAATCAAATATATAGTGGGAAACTTTATATTTAGAGTTAACAGCTATTAACTGTGGCCAGAGACAGTCCAGAAACCTTTCTGTTTGGCCACTAGAAACCAAATGAAACACGTCTTCAATATGACATAACCATCAGATTTGACCTCCAAATCTGACCTACTCTGACACACACTGAAAATACCTTCTAGGTATCAATCGACACTGACAGATAACAAACGATCTAATCAGAAGTGGAAGTGTATTATCGGAGTGTATACTGAGTCAGAAGTTTAATTTTGCAAGTCTCCAGAAACTATGACTGATGTCATTCTTAAAACCACTGGTCACAAGAAACACAAATAAAAAGAAAAGAGGAAAATACAGGAACAACAAAACAGGAAATCATTACATACTGAGACTGCGCAAACACACACTGCCAGACTGCTCTCCTGGGAAAAACCCCTGATTGGAGGCAGCAGATCTTTATCAGTCTTCAACATACCAACGCCCCTCTTCCTCTTCCTATTCCTATTTTCTCATTGTAACTGGGCCATTGTGTTCTCAGGGCACCTGTCTATCAGGAAAAATGGCATGTTGTGTGACAAATCAAACACTGTCTGACTACTTTCAACATATCTGACGCATCTGTCACAAACTTTATCTCCAATTTAACAACTCTTCTGGTTGGTTACATACAAAAAAGGTTAACAATATGACATTGTTTCATGAAGGAACTCACTGATTAGGTTTATGGTTATCTGCTGACGTGCTTTGGCATAGAGTACGAAAACACTTTTAAGAAGCTTAAGCCAGGTTTCTTTTTTGTTGCTGCTGATTAGTCTTCTTTCTGAGGATTCTCTCTGGAGCTTTAGTATAAATAGGGTAGGGTTAGGGGGTTAGGGTTACCCTAACCCTAACCCTCTTGTGATTGGCTGACTGATTTCTGAGTGATCCAATAAATATATGCAGATTTAATTTAAAGACTCAGGTTCTCCATTCCACACTTTCTGGTCCATTTCAGTCTAAATAGCATTAAAAATTAATGTCATATTTGATTGAAATAACAACTGTACCTCACTTAAAGATTTTTTTGTCACAAATAGATTTGCTTTCACTGCACAGCATGATCTTCAAGGTAACGTTATATTTTCTGCAGCCAGTTGATGGTCCCTTGTGTCTCTCCTGTGTCTCTCTGCATAGATCTCGTCCATTGCACTTTCTCATCGTCTTATCTAATTCCATCCATCCAAACTTCCGTTGGATTCTCTCCCAGACACCTTTGCCATATTTCACAATTCACAGTCTGAACGTTGGGCCTTAAGAGGGGTTAAAATGTGATGGCTGTCGAGGCAGGTGAGAGGTTATCTCTGTGGCGGAGAGTGGGGAGCAGCTTCCTCTGGCAGAAGTTTTGCTGAGCTCACATTCTGCAAAATCTACTTTCATAGCTAAATTTTTAAAAGTAAGAAAAACACACTGTTCTTTTGTTCACAGACACTATGAGACCACATAATGCAGCCCAGTACCTCTCATCCTTAACATGAAACTTCCTAACTGTGACAAACTACTGACTGTGTGTGTGTGTGTGTGTGTGTGTGTGTGTGTGTGTGTGTTAAAGAGAGACAGAGGTGGTGAGACAGACACACAGTGTGGAACAGCTGTTTCTGCTGTATAAACTCAAGTGTTCCCACAGCATTCCTCACTCAATTATTAAAAAACAAACAGCATCTATAAATCAATCTCCCCTTCCAGCTGACTGACTGATTTAAGGGAGGGCTTGTCAGATCACTATTCCTGAAACGAATTAACCATTTTATTTTTCTATATGTACATACATAGAGCTATGTCCAGGCTCGTGCCTTTGTGTGCAGCACAGACGTATCACGGGGTTATAATCCAAGGTGCTGCTCTATCAATTACATCAATTTATATTTAATTTTAAATTTTTTTTGTTTGTTTGTTTGTTTGAAAAGAAAGAGAAATGAGGAGAGAACACAGAAGAGTGCTGACCATATAGTGTCAGATGTAGGGGACCATCTTCAGTCAGCTTACAGGGATGAAGCGGTCAGGGCTGACCGGGGCCAGTAAGATAGCTTTATTATATCATCTTAACTTTTTTCTTTCTTTCCCTTCTGAGCATTTCCTCTTTTTGTAAATGATTTTTTTCCTTCATTTCCTTCAGACCATTTATCTTACTTCTTACTCCCCAAATTCAGTACGTGATTCACGGGCTTCAATACCGAGCAGCTTTTCATTAGATCTGGCTTGTGTGGAACATTTGAGGTCAAAGACCAAACCAAGCAGAACACCTGAAACCAAAATTTGTATAAAACCATGGCATAATCATAAACTCACTAAAATATTTTCACTTGTGTGTACCACTCTTTATTTCATCCAGGAACCCGATTTGGCAGCTGTAGCTCAGCGGGATGAGGAAAATCATGCTAAAGCTGAGAAGCATTATGAAGAAGCCCTGAAAGAACTGAAATCGCAGAGGCTTAAAGAACGTGAGAGGCAAAGCTGGTGAGAAGCAACACCATGCATTTGCTTGATGGGTGTTTACATGTTCAGTGCCCCCACATGGACCAGCACATTGGTGCCGTGGTTAGCACCGTTGCCTCACAGCAAGAGGTCCTCCTTGTAGCTGAGTAGTTTCCCCCCTGGTTCACCAGTTTCGTTCTTAGTCCAAAGACAGGTACAGCGAGATGATTGGCAAGTCTAAATAACTTGTAGGCCCGAATATAAGTGTGGATGGTTGTCTCTTTCTCTATGCCCCCACATGTTGATCCTGAGATACAGTTGACCTGTCCAGTGTACCTGCCCTTACCTGGTTTGGCTCCTGCATGTCCTGCACGTATAAGTGATACAGATAATGCGTGGATGTTCTCAGAGCGAGCATGACATCTGTTCCCTTGTATCTTTGCTTCTAGTAATATTAATGGTAGAGAGAAGGCACTACAAACAGAGAAGGAAAGATCAGCAAAAGTGTCCAGCCTCCCACCTCCTCCCCCCAACCCCATTCAAGTAATTTATGATCTTGTTTTTCTTAGAAGTAGCTGGTGATGCTGAGGAACAGAACTTGGTTAATTCGTCCGCAGATTCAAATACTTGTTCACAAATCATGCATGATTTTGGGTTTCTTTCACCATTTATTTCCCTCGTATAACATTTATGATTAGCTATGTTGCCAATTGGGCAAATAGTCACTACGAACATTCATTTTGTGAACAGTAGTTTTACAAATATTCAGAGACACACACAGACAGAGCCTCAAGTTACCATTGTGTTCGGAACACTCCCCTTGCCGATTGTAAGCTCAAAGTTTGTCATGCACACATCTTCTGCCTAGTACAAATTTCGCAGCTACACATGCTGCGCAACACCTTCACCTATGCCAGCCCAGCATCACAGTGCTTTGTACTCACATTACTGCTAATGCATGCTGTTACACAGTACTTCTTGCTTCCCTAACCTCTTCTTCTCCCCTACTGTTAATATTTTGTATTTTCCATTTCCTCTTCTCTTCTTCTGTCCTTCTTCTTTCTCCATCCCGCTACATTTAAAACTCAACAGTCGATCAGACAAGAGGACATTTTCAACACTTCAACAATGCAAGGTGCTCTCTCAATATCTTTGTGTCTGTTTGTTTGTTGCTCTCAATCTCACTCTTTCTCTGTGCCTCAGTCTCTGATTCTCTCTCTCTGAGTATTTCCTTTGCTCATTCTGAGTCTCTTTCTCTGTGTTCCTCTCTCCCTCTCTGTCTCTCTTCCCCCTCTCTCCTCAGTTCCCACAGTGTGTGATTGATTGCAGGTTGTAAATTTTTCTTGTCAGCACCTGATTACAGTGGTAGGGAAAGAGATGGAGAGTGTTACTCCTATGTTCGCTTCCCCCCAAATGTAAAAGAAATGTTTTCTCCATTAAAATAAATTTTTATAGCCCCAAGCAATAATTCAATTGAAATTCAAATGGTTCATTTTAATTCATACCATGTTTGCGTGTTTTCTTTATTTTATGCTAATTGTTGTTAGTTTCTGTGTGTTGGCCCTGTGATGGACTGACAACCTGTCCAGGGTGACCCCGCCCTCTCCCAATGTGAGCTGGGATTAGCTCCAACAACCTCCGCGGCCCAGAAACAGATAAGTGGTAGAAGATGAATCAACAAATGAGTGCTGTTACTTAGGCCTGCAGACTCTGTTCACGAATAGGTTCCATTTCACTAAATTTCTAAATCAAAATTTCTTGACATTTTCAATTCATAATATGATAAGTAAAGGATGGTGGTTTTGATTATAAGAAAGGGGATCACAGAATCCAGATGTCTCTGGGAATCTCTGAACCGCATACATGTAAAACCAGGTTTTTAAACATTTTCCTCTACATGAACGTGCGTTAAACAAAATATTGGAGAAAAAAAAGTTCCATTTAATTTCAAACTGACTCCAAGTAACTTCTACAAAAGAACTCTTGCTTTTTTGTGTGAATTGGTGCCTTCACATTAAAGCTGGTTGGACTTCCAATGTGCGTTGACCAAGAAGAGTAAATCAATATTAACAACATGAACATTAAATAAGACAACATTATTACTCTTGTATGTGTGTGTGTGTGTGTGTGTGTGTGTGTGTGCGCGCGTGTGTGTTGTTATGTGGAGGGGGGATCAGACAGGTGTTGTGGGTTCTGTTAGACTCATCACTGTCGTGGTAATGTTCTCCCTGTCGTCACGCCAACTCATCCTTTCGAAGGCATTCCCACGATGGGCAAGGTCAAAGGTCAGCCCCTAAGAGGAGGATGGTGGGAAACAGACAGAGGAATAAAATACCGTTGAGCTCCACCAGGTGATTTTGTTTGGCTTATGCTCGATTTTTTTTTTATCTCATACTCAAAAGTTTGCGACCTCTAGTATGTTTAATTCAGAGCAAACTTGAGATCACAACAGATCATCTCTTTCAGTATAGCATAAGAGCAGCAGGAAAACAGTGGCACACACTGCAGAGGATAAATAGTGTTTTTATCTCCTGTCTGTGGCCTCTGCTTCCTGTTAAGTGACCTGCAGAGGACTGGGTGGCCCTGTGTGTGTGTGTGTGTGTGAGAAGAGAGAGAGAGTGAGAACCTAAGAGATTTATGCCACCTACAGCATCAAGGTCCAGCTGGGACAAAACAGGGTCAAATGGGGGTGGGGGCGTTTATGTTTGTGTGTGTTGACAGCAATGTCTGTCTGTCCTCTGGTTCCTGTGTTTTCAGAGCTGTAGGTATATGTGTACACGTGGAAGGAAATAAGGAGGTAAAGGAAGAGGAAAGGAGGAAGAGGGGAAGCATGTAGCCTGTACTCACCCACTGGAACTACATAAAAACTCTTGTTCACTCTCACTGAAATAAATCTGTATCTATATCTTCATAATTATTTCAGCATGACTGTGAGGGAGCCACAATTCATGCCAAAGGACCACTCTAGTCCAAGGGCACGCATACAAGCCAGTTTAGATTAGATGAAATGGTTGTATGGATGATCACCTGCATTGAAGTGTTATCAAGTGTACAACACAATACAAATGATGGGTTGTTACCTGTCACATGAACTTTTCACCAAGCCACACCAGCCGGATCCTGGTTTCATACTTGTGCTTGTGCTTGTAAATCTCACATTCCTTCCTTCTCTCACAGATTCTTTCTCATTCAAGCCCCGTCACCTCTCTCACCTCACACAGACACACACACTCTCTCAGACTGTGTGCCTGGCTATTTCTGTTGTTCAGGCACTTCCTGCTGAGGCGACCTCTGACTCTCCACAGTCACAGCAGCTGATTTTGGGTTTGTAGAAGCTCAGCAGCTCCATCATGGCTCACTCCATGACCTTTGTCAAACACAGAACAGTCCATTGTGGTACAAGGCATTTTACATGAATGGCTGGTCAAAATGTTCTCATAATAATATTTACAGAGACTAACACTCACCAAGCAATTGACCATGTCTGGGATATGCTGGAAAAACAAGTCCAAACAAGTTCCACCTCCTAACTTCTAGGACTGGAGAAGGACCTGCTGCTCAGCGGTGGGGGGGCCCTGCTGTTTGCTAACTTATCATCTAATAGTTAAGGAGTAGTAAAGTCTGCTGGCAGTGGGAATGAATGATTTTCTGTATTTTTCATCACCAATGTAGTAACCGTCCACTGCTGTGATTCTCTGATCCACTGGGGTGTTCTGAAGTGGACGGTTTAAATTATTTAAGATGGTTTCTGCCTTCTTCTGTGTGCATCCGTCCACCACAGACCACAGTGAGTCTGATCTGATTCAAATCACAAAGCCAGCTTTTTCTACCAGTTTGTCTGGCTGCCTTGCATTCTTTTGTTTCATGCTGCCTCTCCAACAGACCGCAGCATAGAACAGTATACCTGTCACCACAAATTGGTAAAACAACTGCGGCATCTTTCAGCAAGTGTCTAAAAATCTGATCCTCCTTCAGACAAAGATGAGATTCTGCCCCTTTCTGTAGAGTATATCTGTCAGGGGACCAGTCCAAACTGTTGTCCAAGTGTACTCCCAGATATTTAAAGGTGCCACTTCGATGTCCACTACACAAATCTTCACTGGCTGAAGGTGGAGCTTGTCCTTTCAGAAATCCACTTTCATTGCCGTTTTCTTTGAGGTGTTCAGTAGGAGGTAGTTTGTGTGACCCCAGTCACTTTATCAGATCCCTGTATTCAGATTCCTGAATACACATAACAATAGCAGTACCATCTCAGTATTTCTGGATGTGGCAATACTTTTTTTTTTTTGTAATTGAGGACAACAGGAACAATGGATTGTTTAGTAATTTTGTCCTGTGTCTTGGTAGTTCAACTGCCTGACAATCGATCTGTACAGGAGAGATGAAATAAGGACTCCTTTCTTTAAGCAGCACTGATTTTAAAAAGTCATACACTGAAATCTGCCACCACAGGGCCACGGTCATGATAATCAGAATTGCTTTCACAGTCATTGGTACATATAACAAATACAAGAGGTGATAGAGCACACTTAGGTATGAGTGTGTGTAGCCCATGTCCCTTTATGGCCTTGTACTAATACTACTACTGAACAAGGGAAGTCCTGCAGGCTCTCAGCAGCTGCATATCAAATGATCAGAAGCAGAATACACTCATCTCTTACAATCTGGCTTTCTGATCCCATCATCAGATCATATCTGAAACTATTTGTGGTCTCAGTCCCCTGTCAGAGTCTGGGTTAATCAGAAACATTTTAATTTTTATTATTTTTCAGTCAGAATATTTCCTCTTAATATTTCTTAAACAGCCTGCGACCCTGAAATGGATAAGCAGTTGAAGATGAACAAATGAATGCTCTATTAAACTGTTTTCTGTGCCATGAAAGAAGATGCCAGAAACATATTTGAGCTTCCCACAGACAATCTCTCCCTCTCTCTCTGTCTTTGTGTGTCGGTCATAGTAAAGTAGTTAAGTAAAGGCAGAGGAACAGGAAGGTAGGAGAATATATCCTTGATTCATGTCTTTTTATCCCTCCTGTTCCTGTTTCTGCCACACAATTTTGAAACACACACACTACATGTCATGTACGATTGAGGGTAGACAGACTGTTTGTATCCACAACAAGATGGGAAAGACAGAGGGAGGAGAAGAGGTCAGAGATCAGGGACAGTGATCGAGTCATGACAGGTGTGTGTTTCATCTGTGTGTGTTCTTGACACTCTGCTTTGCTCTCTCTCTCTCTCTGTCTGTCTGTTCTTCTGTCTTTTTTCTGGATTTCTTCTGGTTTTCTAACTCTCACGCTACCAGGCTGTGTTTCCCATTGCAACACAAGAGCCTTTGTCAACGGTGATTTATCAAAACAGAATCTACGTTTACATCTTATGAGGTTTCATTTTCAGTATTTGTAAGTAATCAACTTGTAATCACCTTCTCATGTGTTAGAAATGCAGTCCATGCTCTCAGTGTCAGTATTATGGACATTGATAAGTCCTTCACAGCTGTGAGGTTGCTCATCAATTGACAGTAAAATGGGTGGTTCTAAATGTTAACCTTATGATGGAAAATGCATCAGCGATTAGGTCCCGTCCTGTGAGGAGCATGAATATCTGTGGATAACTGAACATCAATTCATCCAACAGTTATTGAAATGTTTCAAAATGGACCAATGATTTGTTGCCAAATTAGCATGTATTAATATGAACAAATAAAGTCATTCAGACTTTAATATCATTGATGAAATACAATGTTGTGTTGGTCCCCCGTTGGCTGCCAAAACAGCCCTAATCCATCGGGGCTTGGACTCCACTAGACTCCTGAAGGTGTGCTGTAATACCAAGATGTTAGCAGCACAACCTTTATGTCCTGTGGCCTCCATGCAGCAGTCTTGTTTGTCCAGCATATCCCCCAGATGCTCGACTGGAAAGACATCTGGGGAATATGGAGGCTAAGCCAACGCCTCAAACTCATTGTTGTGCTCCTCAAACCATTCCTGGACCATTTTTGGTTTGTTTAACATTATCCTGCTGAAGAAACCACAGCCATCAGGGAATACTGTATATGGTCTGCAACAAAGCTCAGATAGGTGGTATGTGTCAAAGTAACATCCACAATGATGACAGGAGCCAAGGTCTCCCTGCAGAGCATCGTCCAAAGCATCACACTGCCTCTGGTGACTTGCCCTCTTTCCATAGTGCATCCTGGTGCCATGTGTTCTCCAGGTAAGTGACACACACGCGTCTTCATCCATTGCCCCGTGATCCAGTTCTGATGCCCTTTGTTTGCGAGCATCAACTTCTTCAGCAACCTAGGCAACAGGCCAGCCCTCATTCCCCTGGGCATTAGTGAGCCTTGGCTTCCCATGATGCTGTTGCCCGTTCACCCCTTTTCCTTCCTTGGAGAACTTTTAATAGATACTGACCAATTCAGACCAGGAACACTACAGTTTTGGAGATTCTCCGGCCCAGTCGTCTCACCATCACACTCTGACCTCTCTGAAACTTACTCAAATCCTTACACTTGATCATTTTTCCTGCACTAACACATTAACTTTGAGAATAGTGTTCACTTATTGCCTATACATCCCATCCATTAACAGGAACCATGATGAAGATATTCATTTTTATCCACTTCACCTGTAAGTGGTCAGAATGTGAAGCCCATTATTATTATTATTAATATCATCATCAATTATTTATAATGGAAAGTCACTCTATCCACAAAATTTTCAACAATCTAAATTTGAGGTCATCAGGGTGGATTTTGGGGGTGAAAAAAAAAAAACAACAAAACAATTTCCATCTTTTCTGCAGCTGATACAATCCCTTCAGGGCTTTTTTTTTTTCTTTTAATAAATCACACTGAATAATACTGTGTATTTAACTGCATTGTTTTAAAAAAAAAAAGAAAAAGAAAAAAGAAAATTGAACCGGTTTAGACCTCAAACATAGCACTTAAAGAAATGCAAAATCAAATACACAGAAGTCAGTAAGAGAATAGCTACATAGGACATCAATGCCCAAACCCAGGTTTCTCAGAGAGAAGCTGGTGGTCAAGCATAAATGAAATTTCTATTTCCTGATTTAGAAAAGCTTCTGATGCCCACTTAAGAACTTAAACACTGATCTGTACTGCACTGATTCATCCTCTATCGCTTATCACTTTCACGGGGGTTGCTGAGCCAATCCCAGCTCACCCTGGACAAGGGCAAGGTCACCCTGGACAGGTTCCCAGTCCATCACAGGGCCAACACACTCACAATTTAGAGTCACCAGTTAACCCAAACATGATGTCTCTGGACAGTGGGAGGAAACCGGAGTACCTGGAGGAAACCCACACAGGCACGGGGAGAAGATGCAAACTCCACATAGCCAACTCCCCACCTTGAGAACCGAACCCATGAACTTCTTGTTGTGGGGCAACAGCTAACCACCAGGGCACCTGATCACCTAAATGATGAGGTAACTGTTTAATCATATTGTGGAAAGCTGAGTTCAATTTCGTAGCCAAACCCAGGCCTGATTGCTTACAGACCTTTCTGTCACAACGGGAAACATGGGACACAACCAAGAAGCAAAGTAACAGGGAACGCAACAGAACCAGGACTTCAAAATAAGACAGGAAGTTACAAGGACAGAGCACTAGACAGACTAAACTCAAAACCTGACAGTACCCCCTTAAGGACGGTTAACAGACGTCCAAAACCAAAAAACAAACATGGGATGGAGGGCCATCGTAAGACGAGGGGAGGAGGAGGCCAGGCCTCAGG
This sequence comes from Echeneis naucrates, assembly GCF_900963305.1. NCBI lineage: Eukaryota > Metazoa > Chordata > Actinopteri > Carangiformes > Echeneidae > Echeneis > Echeneis naucrates. The sequence goes on from NC_042523.1 coordinate 2,733,102, forward strand.
AGGTGGCGACGCAGATGAGGCAGGAACAGGAACACAGGGTGGCTGCGGCAGCCCAGCCTGGACAGGAACAGGGTCAGGAGTGGGAGGTGGCTGCGTGGGTGGGCCGGAGGTCCGTCGCAGGTGCCCCTGCAGTTCCTGCAGCAGGGACGACATCCAACCAACCTCTACCATCCACGCCTCCCGAACATCCTCCTGGGAGAAAGCCAGAGACCCACAAACCGAGTCCCGTGGGCTGGGGAACAGCAGGCAGGATGGGCAGCCGCTCAGTCCCCAGTGCCTGCCAAACTGAGCGAGGACCCTCCCGGGCCAGACGGGCTCCCCAAAAAGGGCCGCAGGCAAGCATAGACTCCGATGGGTCCCATGTTCTGGTCGGATCCTTCTGTCACAACGGGAAACGCGGTGCGAGTGCGTTGCAGGGTGAGGACCCAATCGCAGGAGCCAGCATGTCTTGTTCAACATAAACTGAACAAGAAACCATGGACAAAACCACAGGGCATGGACAAGCAACAAGGATCTGACAAGGACTAGCCTGAAAACTGGACTTAAATACAGTGCTAGACAAGACACAGGTGATCCACATTAGGGCAGGGAAGGCAATCAACATGGGACACAACCAGGAAGTAAAGTAACAGGGAACACAACAGAACCAGGACTTCAAAATAATACAGGAAGTTACAAGGACAGAACACTAGACAGACTAAACTCAAACCTGACACTTTCAAGTCAAGAGATCACTTAAATAGAAGCTGACAAACCAGTTTGACAAAGTGAAGTAGGCCATGTTGAACCTAAGACATCATGCCACGATCCAAAGAAATTCCAGGAGCAGACAAGAAGAAAAGTAATTGACTGGAAAAGGTTACAAAACCATTTCAAAATCTTTGGGACTCCACGGCAAATCTGGAGGATACGATTCGATTCCAGCTGAGACAAAGGGGTGTTTTCGTGGTTGCTGTGCTGGTGCAAAGGTGAAGGCCAGGAAATGGAGATATAAGCCCTTTCTGTTATCATTTGTCATGGGAAATGTCAACTCTCTGCCCAACAAACATGATGAGATGGAGATATTGGTGAATACTTCAGAAAGTATACTGTGAGTGCAGCCTCATGTGTTTTACTGAAACCTGGTTGAATCAAAACATCTCTGATTAATGTGTGGAACTACCTGGCTTCACTCTCATGTGGATTGACAGAGACACTAAAGATAGTGGAAAGAAGAAGGGAGGAGGACTGGCTTTATGACTGTCAAGGAGAAGATGTGCTGTCCAGATACTGAATTATTGGCAGCTGGTATGAGACCATACTATGTACCAAGAGAATTCAGTCATATCATAACAATACTTTACATTCCAACCAACACAACTGCAGAAGCTCCATGTGAAGTTCTCCATGAAACTGTTGCTAGGATACAACATTCTGAGGTACTTGTATTAATATCTAGAGATTTCAACCCTGCTGACTGGATAATTTTGATTTTATTTCTTCTTTTTTTTTCAATTTTATTTATTATTATTATTATTTTATTTTATTTTTATTATTTATTTATTTATTTTTTTTGATGAGCTGACTAGATGAATTTCCCCTTGGGGATCAATAAGTTATATCTATCTACATGGTGGTGGGACTACATGAACTCTGCTCTCTACCAACAATCCTGAAGGAGAACAACAGGACAACAGTAGGACAACGATCCAAAGCACACCAGCAAGTCTACTTCTGAATGGCTTAAAAAACAAAATGAGGGTTTTGGAGTGGCCTACTCAAAGTCCAAACTGAACCCAATTGAGATACTGTGGCATGACCTTAAAAAGGAGATTCATGTTTGGAAACCCTCCAATGTGGCTGATTTAAAACAATTCTGAAAAGGAGTGGGCCCGAAATTCCTCCACAGCAATGTGAAAGACTCGTTGCCAGTTATCGTAAATGCTTGACAGCAGTCGTTGCTGCTAAAGGTGGTTAAACCAGTTATTAGGTTTAGGGGGCAATTACTTTTCACATGGGCCATGTCTTTTCGCATGGCTTTTTTTCCCTAAAATGCCAATAAAATTGGCAGTTAAAACGCATTTTGTGTTACTTGAGTTATCTTATAAACTTACATTTAAGTGTGTTTGATCTGAAATGGCTAAGAGTGACAAAGGAGCAAAAAAAAAGTGAGAAATTAGTAAGGGGTCAAATACTTTTTCACAGCACTGTATGTGAGAAGACTGCCATAAACCATGAATTTGTAGTCTGCTTTTGGTCACTGAATGGCATGTGACCAAGGTCTACTAAAACCCTCTACTGCTTTGCACATACTCTTCTCTCTTGATGCCTCCTCCCTTATGGCCCTGTGGTTGCTTTCAGCCCTACTGTAGATCCTCTCTTGGCTCCTAAGCTGATTTGCAATGTGTCTACAATTTAAAACAAACAAACACCGACAAGGAGTTGATCCAGTGATGTTTGGACTTGTGAGTTTGTGCCACACATGGGGCACCAACAACCAGTGCTGAAGCTTAAACCTGCAATCCATCCAATGACCATCAGAGGGCAACTCCATTTATCCATCTATTATCTACACTGCCATCCATCAGGGTTGTGGCAGGGCTAGAGACAATCCAGCTGATGTGTGGTGAGGGTGGATACACCCCTGCACAGACTGCTAGTCTGTGGCAAGTCTGAAGTGTGGAGACAGACATACCAACGGGCAATTTAAAGTCACCAATTAAGCCAAAGGTGCATGTCTATAGACTGTGGGAGGAAGCTGTTACCCCGGAGGGAGAAACATGCAAACTCCCCGCAGAATCAAACCCTGTTGCTGCTGTGAGCCAGTGGTCCTAACCACCTCCCTGTGGGGGGTCTCTCCTTCTGGGAATAAGTCCTGGGGTCTTGTGGTTCACTAACCATTCAACATCTTTCAATGCCGCCTGAACAAAGAAATCTAGAACCATGTCTGTACATGATGCAGAGCCTCTATTTCATTTTGAGCAAAGTGGGGATCACCCCCAACATCTGCAACAGGAGTCAAATAGGTACAATGTCACCTTTGTATGTTTTGTGCATTTCCATAGGTTTATGTTTCCACCAGGTGCCACTCAGGATAGTTCACAGTTCAGCCTGAGGACAGGTGTGTGTGTTTTAGAGGCAAAGCTGATCAGGTGAAGGTGAAGTTTCATCAGTTCTCTGCACACACCTGCTATTGGGCTGAGTATTTCTTTGGATCTGTGTGCTTGACCATTTGACATGCTGCCGCAGCTACTCATTAACAAGGACACACTGTATCAGTTCGGCAAGAGAATAAAACTTAAATAAAGTGAGAGAAAGGGAAAGAAAGGAGGGGAAAACGGTGAGTGAATGTTCCCTTAGTTCCCTTTTTTTTTTTTTTTTAATCACATTTGGGATCTGCAGCAGCAGGATTAATATGTCACAAAAAATCCATAAAATCAATATAATGCATTATTTTTACTTTTTAATGGAAGTAAAAGGTATTTCATGGTTCAAATGTAAAACATCAGAACAGATCAAAATGAAGTGTAGTGTTAGATTAAAGTGAAAGTATATAAAATCCAAGTTTCGACTTTTGGTTTTCACCTACCAGAGGATCTCAGAATATGTCCTGCCCTATATTGGATAAGAGTTTCGACATATATGGATGTAAAGAGGCAGCCAGAGACAGCCTATTTACTGCCTCTGCCAAGACTACTGTGATGTCAACCACATTTTTTGGTCTGAGACAGGAGCAGAGCTGCAAAATCTAAAACTGTAGGCAGTTGATTTGTTTGTAACTGGTATTGTGAGGAGTTCACATAGGCTATTTTTCTCAAGAACTAAAAACATAACAATTTATTCCACTTGTGGTTAAAATAAAAAAGTTGATCACGAAAGGACTCCCAAGATTTTTTGCTGTGGGCTTCATGTCATTTGTTAATCAACCTAAGTTTGCAAGGATTTCAAATGGCTTTGCCGGTTGTACTTAGTACACATGAAGTCATATTTATTTTATTTAGGTACATGCCATCCAGTGCATGGCAATTATTAAGTATTCAATCCACTCAATCGTTAGAACTTTAGGAGCTATGTGATGTCAAAATAAAGCAGTCGTTGCCCACCTGGGCCAAGATCCAGCCTGCAGATTTGCTTTTGTTGGCTTCTTCACCTCAGTTAATACAGATAATAAAAGCAGTTCTTCAGATCCAGTGAGAATAGCTAAGTCCTGCTCTTATTCCTGTTCTCAGTTATGTATTCACTTCCTGTTTTATTTTGTACACTTACCTTTTGTCTCATTTCAGGTCCTGTGACTTCCCTCACACCCTGACCCTTTGTTTCCCTCCGCTGTAGTATGGCTTGTGCCTGTGATAGTCAAATCGTCTTTGTACCTTCTAGCATTCTTCCTCAGCGCCGTCAACCAGTTTGTGTTTTTCATTCAGCTTTTTGCCCAGTGAGTTTGTACCTCTGCCTGTTTGTGACTGATCAAACTTAACATGTCTTTACTTCTAGTAAATTGCCTGTCCATTGCCTGACTGAGTTGTGTGTTTTAGTCCATTTTGTGGATCTACTGGTGTGATAGTTTTTAAAGGTGAGTTTTCTTCGCTGCTCAGACTGAGGGATACACACAGATTGAGGCGGGGAGCCATGAGCCACCGTGCAAACGTCACACCTCCAGGTTGCTGCACCTGTAAAAGAGTTGGATTGTCTGTGAAATGCATTTATCAATGACTGTATTTCATTTGTTTCCGTGTGACATACTGTAATGCAAGTCACAGCTTTGTCTGTGCTCTCAGAAGAAGGTGAAAAGTTGCATGTTCACCTCGCATTGTTTTCAAATCATCGCCAGTCACAGCCAGTTAATAAATACCTTTGTTTACTGCATTTTGACCTGGTCCTGAAAGCTGGTGTTAGACTTTCCCTTTGCCGACAATAACAGTGTTAATAGGTCTTTTTGATCAATGGAAAGGGTGAAAAACTGTCAGCCATGAGAGATCACGCTATGCAGAGATGCTTTTTGGTTTTTTAAAAACCCCAAATATATCTAAAAATAGATACTAAACAGCAGAAAGAAATATGAAACAAAACATCAGGATTAATGTTATTATCTAATTTATTTATGAAAAATATATTTCTTGATTCTGACTAACACTTTAGGCACATAACATAGACGTATATACAATTCTCTTTTCATACATAACAAAATTATTTACAGTGACCAAATTAAATAGGAAACATTTTCTTCTGGAGGATATATACACATTGCATGTTTCCTTAAATTAAGAAGACATGACTACACAAGAAAACAATATTTTTGGTATCAAATGGATTTGGTGAAAAAAAAAAAAAAGTCACTTGAACCCCTTGTGGGAACCCAGAGATGATGATGTCTCAGACTCAAAACTTTTTCTGAGTCTAGTTTTCCTTTTTTCTCTTATTCTCTCTTATTTCTCTTTTTCTCTTGTGACAGCAGTAGTTTGTTAAGGTAACAAAATCCAGTAGGCTATTTTTCTTCAGATTTTTGATTCATTGAGAAATTAATTTCTCAAAAGGAAGTAAAAGCAGAAGTAGCCCTAGAAACACGACGGCGGAAACTGTTTGTAAAATGAATTGAGCTAAAATAGTTAGCTCAGTAGGATTCTTGGACTTTCAGGCATGACTAGATTATGTGTTTACAAGGGGAAAATGAGGGAAATCATTTGTTTGCTAATAGAGGCACAAACTCGCCTACTTCAACTGAAAAGTCTTTGTGATAGGGTTAGGATCTGGGCTGGGGTTGGTTATGATGGGAGATTATGATTGAGTTGAGGGCTAAAAAAATTCACCTGATGGATTGAAAATTATCTACCAGTGAGGGTAGGGTACAGTGGGTGCAGTGGATGTGAATGCGTCTTCTGGTCCTGTAAAGACAGGGTTTACATATGAGTTACAAATAAAATCCCTCAATTGGTTCCAGAAGGAACGAATTCTGCTTATTCTGAATGTTGATTTTTTGTATAAGAGAGGCACTTTAGAGGTTACAGCTTTGACGACGATTGTAAGGCTGATTCATTCTTCTTCTAACAGGTCACAGTGTAATGCTTTACTGACATACAAAACAAGAAAAAAAAAAATGGACGGAGTGATGGTAGACGGGCCCTTGGGTTTTTTTCACTTAAAACCAAAATGCACCGTCCTTCGTTCCTATAAGGTCCTCAGAAGGGATACCTTTGGCGATTCAACGCCTTTTGCTGAAATTGTACAGGAAATGTTTGCCACAATGATTAGGAAGCATAGGTAAGGCCCCAGTCTTTCCAGCTGGTAAACAATTCCAACTCTTCACATCTGTTATTCATGGTTGATCAAAGCAAATTTTGATATACAGACAGAAAAATTATATTACGATTTAATGTATAAAAAAGATAATAGTGCAAATGACGCCAGACATAGTCTTTTCTCTTTCCCCTCTTCTTTCTTTACAAAACATTGTCAACCAAACGCTGTCAGTATCCCCGAAGAAAATTATTTTTAAAAAGTCCACTGAGTAGCGTTAATAAATATTAAATAAAATGTTCACAATAGACCCTAAGGTTTGAACTGTCCTCGACAGTAAATGCTTCAGGCCTTCAGCATAAAAGTTCCTCTGCTGGTGAACTGAAAACTGGAGGTTATACCTGGGGATGAAAAAGAGAAACAGCAGTTTGTCATCATCTTATGTGAACAGCATTCACTCATTAACAGAAGTTGGCTGAATTTGAAAAAAAAAAAAAAGAATAAACTTGCTAAGTGGAGATTTGGCAACAACTAACCCTCAAAATTACCAGTAATAGTGAACATACGTGAGGTTAAGTGAAAATATCTGAATTTATCTTGTTTTTACTGTTTTATTGGCAGTTACTACCGCTTAAAGTTGCAAAATTCTTTCAAAAACAATGAAACTGATAAAAGTCGACATTAAATGCAATTTTGAGTATGACAAAATAAGGGAATAACTTTCACCACCGTTATCAGATCCAACCACCTCTAGTATTGGCCTGACAATTCACAAAATTTTGGCCACACAGCTGAAAATGCTGATTTAAGTACAGCAGTTAACAGCAGGGAGAGCATTAGAGAACTAAATCTGTAGAGTATCTTACTGATAAATAATTAAATTAAACTTATTCATCATAGCTTTATTATTTTTTGCCTTTTTCAGCTTTTCCCAGTTCAGGGTTGCTACAGCAAGTCAGCTCTGTGACTTGCATGATTGATTGGACTACAGTTTGTACACCAGATGCCCCTTCCTGTCGCACCCCTCCCGTTTATCCGGGCTTGGGATTAGCACGAGCTTGCCACTGGTTTGCGTTGTGGCCTGGGTTTTCAACATGGGGGCTGCTGCATGCAACTCTACCACTGACTACATCCGCAGGCATTCACCATAGTTTCAGTGGTGAATATTTATTATGTTTAGATAGAAGTTTGCATTTTCGACTCCCATTCTCTGATGAGCTGAAAAAATTCTGATCAATCTAAAAAACAAAACCAAATTCAACATTATCCTCATCGTATTTAAAATAATGATAATAATAATAATTCTTATGAATTATCATGTCGGCTTCTCCGCTCTCTTTAACAAGTTCTGATGTACAAAAGTAAATTGAAACCATGTCGATTTTTTTTTTTTTTTTTTTTTTTTTTGCATGCGCATGGCTTTGTTAGTATGTCTTTTCTTACCTCTGTAGCAAACACACATTGCTCCATCTGCTCAGGATGATGAACATTGGGTGATACAGACTGTCCTTTGCAAACATGAGAGGGGGGACGATGATGGTTGCGTCACACTTCTTACTGTTGCTAAGTGAGAGTGAGAGAGGGTGGGAGTTGGTACAGCAACAACAAAGATTTTGACATTAAAAAGATGTTGCAGCTGCCTGAAAACTGTTAAACAAACAAGTTGTGACGTGGCTTTACACAACAGACAAATAAAACAGATAGGACAGAGGCAGGAGTATACACACATCGACAAACACACATGGACACTCACAAAAAAAGCAGAAAAAGCTATCAAACCACTAGCAGGTGCTTACAGGTCAAACTTGCTCTTAGTCAGGTGCTGCTCCTCTTTCGCCAGGTTACAGTCTGCCATTTTGTTTTTAAACATGACCATATTGTCGCTGCCCTTGTCCACTAGCGCTGCATCCTTATTTGACACTTTAAGTTGTCCTCCAGAGATGAGGAAGGCCTCCTTCTCTCTCAGGCTGCCCAGCGGAGCTCCTGGTAGGTTCCCATTAATGGGTCCACCACCACCGATGACTGCATTACGGTTGTTGACTGCCTCCAGGTCGTTCTTCACTGATGTGGAAATCGCTGTTAGCTCCCTGCTTCGGCGCAGTTGACGGAGAATGTGAATGGCGGCACAAACCAGCAGAGCTAGCGTCACCAGGCCAAGGGCTACAGCAGCAATAAGTGCTGGAGGGGAGTCACCATTCAAAGGCGGTTTCATGGTCGCTGGGATGGTGACCTTGACAGGATACTCACACCGTGCTCCCATGAAGCCCAGTGGACACTGGCACACTGGGCCAGTGAAGTGAGTGTAACATGTGCCACCATTGTCACAGGGGAACTGGTCGCACGGGCTGGCACGCATGGAGCAGTCCTTACTTGTGAAGCCAAGCGTGCACGTGCAGGTGAAGTCATTAATGCCATCGATGCAGGTACCCGCATTGTGGCAGGGGTTGCCAGCGCAGTCGTCAATGTTGGTCTCACAGCGAGATCCAGTGAAGCCAGGCCTGCAGCGGCACGTGAAACGTTGTCCGAGGTCCAAACAATCAGCACCTACAGAGAGACAGAGACAAAAGGTCTAGTCAAAAACACAGTTTAACACAACGCTGAGAGGATGGGTCGGACACAGGGGACAGGACAGATGTTAAAACATCGCATGTAGCTGAAATGAGCTGAATTTTATTTTTATCTTTTAACTTATATGTTTTCTTTCCCAAAAGTCAAACTGATAATGTTTTGCCTTTGGCAATACTGCTGTACAAGTCTAAAATATTACACACCACATTTGGAATCAAGGAAACCCCATCCACACCAATTGTTGTGGTGAGCAGGGACCCCATTGAAAAGAAACAGCTAAGTAAGGAGTGGATTCTTACTGGGAAAACACATTCTGCTGCATTTTGAAATCGTGCTATTGGGAAAGGTTGTTCTTGGAACATACCACATTGGAACCTTGTGATAAAATGTTCTTGAAGGGATATTAGAAGTGTGGGCAGTTTCTCTCACTTAATCTCAATGAGATCAAGATTAATGAGTGTCAGAAAGGTTGGGAGGGGTATCAGGGGCACACAAATGGAAATCCTATGGCCACTGGTAATATTTCCTAGTGGTAGCATATTAGGAAAGACCCAGAGTGGAGCCTTTTGGGACACTAAAGTGTCTGCCAACACGAGCACACTTGAACATCTTACATGTTGAAAGATACTGTATATTGTTCTCAACTGCAATAAAAACAATGTTTAACCTGAAAGATTTGGCCACATACTTTTTAAAATTTGACATAAAAATCTTTGGATGAGAATTATCTCTGGAGTTTACAAGACTCTGAAAGGGGTGCAGTTGTTGCTGCCTGACAAGTAATTAACAAAACCCCTTTTGTGTTATGAACACAGTCCATGACAGAGGATTAGACTGCACTGTCTGGAGAAAGATAGTTTAGTACATTATTTCCTCATACCATATGCTGTTCATTAGGACGGAATCATGGTTGATTACAAACATCCTTAGATTTTTTCCACAACCAGGAAGTCACATGACACTAGAGAACACTGAGTTTAACTTCGAAAGGTAATACATTGAGGAAAGGACATGAAAAGGCTGGTAAAGAAAGAAAAGGAGAGGAATAAGAGCAGGACCGGAAGGCTCTCGTCCTGCAGCTACTGAACTTTTGAAGAAGTTTATACATGATTTGTGGACTTGTGTAAGGGCAACAGTGCAAAGTGTAAACACATTAAAAACAGTTCCATATTTGGGTGTTCTGTGCAGCTGTGCACTGCAAACAGAGCAGAACTAGAAAGGGCCTAGCCTCCCAGGCTCAATGAGAGACAGGAATGGTAAGAAATTCAAGATAAGCTGGCGACAGCTTCTTCAAGCTAATGAGGACCTGAGGGAGGACTTAGTAGGATTCCACTCCACTCAACAGGCCATATGATAAATGTGCGTAATTTGGAACACTTATTGATATAGTCTCGGGTTGCAATGCCACTGGAGCCATCTGATGCTGATAATCTGTCTGCTCCTTTAAGAGAACACCAAAGTGGATGTGTGACTGAAATCAGAACAATATATATTTATATATACATCTATTTCCCCCCACCTTTTGGCTTTTCCCTATTTGGGATCACCACAGCAAGTCAGGTCTGAGACTTTCATGGTTCAGTTTGGTTGGAGTTTGAACCCAAGGCCTCTCTCTCTCTCTCTCTCTATACATATATATTTATAGATAGATAGATTTATAGATAGAAGAATCTATCAACACAGATTCTGTCTATCAATAGACACACATATGTATATATAGGCTATATATACTCACATACACAAGTGTGTATGATTTATTTTTGTTTATTTATATTCTTCTACACTACTTTAATGATGGTGTTGCTGACTGGAAATCACAGGTTCATACTTCCATAGTCCTCAGTTACAAAAGAGTTGATGTTTAGCAGCTTCTTTTCAAGACCTGTATGTCATGTGATATAAATATCTGATATTGATTATGGATGAATTCTCCCTTTAAAGCAACTGTCAAGTCTCTGCAAGATGATTAAAAACATGCTTGACTGAAATGAATGCGCAAACAAAACTGATTGTGTCTTTTGGCAAAGGTTCAGTTCTGAAGCAAACAGACTGCAGTGTGGGTTGAATGTGCACACACACTAAGGTCAAGGCTCCTCTAGCAGCATAAACATTACTTTTGCATGCCATGATGACTGGCTGGTTAAATGAGCTTGTCAACACGTTGTTTTTTTTTTTTTTTTTTGTCTTCAGACATAAATGATCCACTTCAGTGTTTTCAGAGAGAAATGAGGTGCAGTATCAGACTTTGATCCACTGCTAAGACAACATTCCTACCCAAGAAGACAACCCGAGCGCAACCAGGCAGAGAGAGCGAGCGAAACAGACGAAAAGTTCAGCGCATTTCCATGAGTACCGCTAAAAAACTTCTGTAGACATCCGCAGCAGTAAGAAGGAAAATGTTTGTCTTGTCAGATGGAAGGTGATAAGACATACAGGGGTTCCTGAGAGACAATCTATTTCTATCAGTTTATCATTTGTTTGCACACACACACAGAATTAAGAGAATAACAGAAACCAAATCACAACTGAATCAGATTATTCTCACAAATACAATTTCTATTAAAATTTAAGCTGCTGTCCTGATACAGTAAATAATGTCTATTACGCAGATTCAGCTGAGATATAAAGTCAGAAGTGTCAGCTAGGTTGAATTAATTCTTTTCTCTCCTCTTCTTCCTGGAAATTTGGCAACACAAAAATATTTGTGTACAGTTAAGATAACAATCAACAAACAAATGATTTCTGAGAAACACTCTCTTCATACTTCCTGCTTGACCAATAAAATTCATGCCCTACTGTGTCTGTCACTTTGGGGGTTAATGCACTCTTGATGGCTTCATCTACCAACAAGATGATGAGCACTGAATATTGCTATAACCCCTCTACTACTCTATGACTCTGCACCTCCTCAAGGATGTCGCAAGTAGTCCAACTGCTCATTGACCCAATTCCCAAGTTACTACTTCAGATTTTTTAACTGTTTATAATATAAATGCAAAATGAGCAAATATACATAACATGTGGAAGCTTAACTCAGAGAGAACAGAGAAGTGTTTTTCAATTTTTTTCTATTCAGTCTGATGTCTTGAAACTGATATAATGGTTTAATGATCTCAAGTCTGTGGACATTTTCCAATATGGACCTGTTCCAACACCTTAATCTTAAATACAACATATGCCCTTTTGAGCTATAATAATATCTAATACTTTTTATTTTCATGAGCAGATCTTTACTTTCCAAAAAATCTGTTGTTTCTATAATATTTAACAGGAACATATGCTTGTAACATCAACATATAATAACAAAATGACAGAAACCTGAAACAAAATTCAGATTGAATCTCAAGAAAAGTGCTTCTAACGTCAATTGGAAAATAACACTAGTTGTGAAAAAAACAATACTTGTGTCTTAATCTGTTGTGTCTGATGACAAAATGTACACTCAGAAAAATGAATCTTACTGACAGCTCAGTCTATGTAACTGCTGTTCCATGTTCCACAGAGCTCTTTTCTTTGCTGTGCCATCCCTATACGTACATTGCAGTACATTGGTGTAAACAATTTCAGTAGAAAAGGTCAGACATGTCTGTTTGTAAATTACAATGCCGGGGAGCACAGCGCCATAGTGGTCAGCACTGTTGCCCCACAATAAGAAGGTCGCGGATTCGGTTCTGGGGCCTGTGGCTACATATTTCTGTGCCTTCTGTGTGTGGTTTGCATGTTCTCCCTGTGTCTGCGTGTATTTCCTCTGAGTACTCCGGTTTCCTCCCACAATCCAAAGACAGGCAAGTTTCGGTTAATTGGTGACTCTAAATTTTCCTCCTGAATGTGAGTGTGAGTGGTTGTTGGTCTCTGTCTGTCTCTGTGTGTTGACCCTGTGATGGACTGGTGATCTGTGCAGGTTGTACCCGCCTCGCTCAATTTGACAACATTTCACAACTGAAAAAATGTTCCTGAACACAACAATCTGTGACACGCTTCCAGTGAGTCAGAGTTAAAATCTACTATTATAATCTACTACCTGCACGTTTCTAACACCTTATCGAGGCTGTACCTGTGCCAACTAAACAGAATTTTGCCTTTGCCCAAGACAATCTGCATTTCAAATGATGATGCCGCAAGGCAGCCCACCTGGAAACAAAGAATGATCGACCAAACAAATTCCACAAATGTATTTGTGCTTGAACAACGTCATTACTTCTGAAATGCTATATCTATGCAATAGAGGAGATCATCATTTCAAACCGATCAGGCAAATTTTAAACAATTGAAAATCAACTCAGGTCGGAGATCAACCTCCACCTTAAACTCTAATGCTGATGCACTTTAACCGACTATTCATAGCCATTAAAACACAGGAAACAGGAAACGTCAACTAGATCAGATATCAAGATTCTCATTTTCGTGGACAGAACATGTTAGCAGAACAGAAGTGCAAAACACTATGCACTAAGATTCTTGAGATCCATTTACATCGAGAACTGCTCCACTGGGCATGACAGAGGCAGTGATTGATGCCAGCTACCTGCAAGTCTGAACCTCTGCAAAGAGAATTCATCTGTACTTACACACTACAGATTAATTTAGCAAGCACTCGATCATTCACACAAACCAGAGACAAACAGGTTTACATTGCACCCTCTTCATCATCACTTCAGCTTGAAAGAGATGCATTCCTAAAATTTACCAGCAAACTTTGACTTCTACTAGCATATGCACTCACTCCGCAATAAACTCCAATTGGAGGGAGCTACAAGGCATTGGCGAAATGTGAATGAAGCAGTTTCAGATGTTTTCAGATGGTGGTCCATACCGTTAGCACAGGGGTTGCTGCTGCATCTGTCAATCCTCTTCTCGCAGTTGGAGCCCGTGTACGCGGGCAGGCAACGGCAGCTGTACCCACCAGCAACGTTCTCCACACAGGTTCCTCCATTAAAACATGGGTCATCTGCACACGTCATGGCACTGATCTCACAGTTCTTTCCATAAAAGCCCTGAGGGCATGCACAGGAATAATCATTCACCAAATCCTGAGGGAGAGACAAGATGAGACAAGAAGGAGTTGGTTGCGGTACAGAACTCTCATTACGTATTTGTTGAAATGCAGGAAAGGTGCTTCAATTTCCTTCAATTTTTGCAAGGGGATTCAGATAAGAACAATCAGCTATTTGACCAAAAGTTAAAGACAAATGCAAATCTACAAATCTATCTTCAATAAAACTTGATGGATATGGGTGAAGTTGAGTTTGAGGCACCTCCAGTTCCAGGGTATGACTCACTTTGCAGCTGCCACCATTCTTGCAGGGTTGCTGTCACACTCGTTGGTCTCCAGCTCACAGTTTGTGCCGGTGAACCCTGGCCGACAGGTGCAGGTGTAACTGCCCTGGCCCGTGTTGGTACATGAGGCATCATTCTGGCACGGCTTGTGATTGGTGCAGTAGTTCAGGTCTGGAGCAAAGAAAGAAAGAGCAGTGGCCAGGTTAGCTTGAAGAACCAACTTGGAGGAACAGGAAAGAATTACAAATGGAGCTGCCTATGTCTATTTATTTATTTATACTGTGTGAAAGGCAATGTGGGAGGTTGTCAAGCAATAAATCATAAAGATGCCATCAGACATTGGAGAAACTATTGCCATGTGAAACCCTTGAAAAGAGTTTTTTGTTTTTTTTTATGCCAGTTCTGCACAGGTAACACGAATGAAAGATTAATATGTGGCGTGCTAGAATGTTTCACACTGAACGAAATAATGCGTTTTTGTAAGAATTGTCCAGATGAGAAATGAAGTGCAGCTACTTCACTGAGCCAGAGAACAGAACAGCTCAATGGACACTACATAAAAACTCACAGAAAAAGACAAATGTTCCCAGGTTTTAAATCATGTCAGGAAAGAATTTTCTTTAAAATGGATAAACCATTCATAAACAAAACTAAGGCATCCATTGCATGGCAAATTTACATTAGTTAGAATTTTCCCTTCAAGGACAACCAAAATAAGCTAACAGTTATAAAAAAATTGCTGTTTTGATATTAATGGAGGGGGGTTCTGATTTGTGAAAGGTGCAGGTATTAAGATACAAGGACGGCTAAACCTGAAACATTGCCATGAATGGGGAGCACAGATCTAACCAGAACCTGGTCAAAAAGTTCTGTTTGACTACAATATAGATATCACCACCCCAAATGCTTGGACACACTTTATCATTCAAACTGATAGTATGTCCAAACGTTTGACTGGTAGTGCTTACACAAGTAAGAAAGTGTGAAAGTGTACCAAAGTGAGATATCCACCTGGAATAACTCATTAACTGGGAAAGACATACAAGAAAAATGTGAGAGGATCAAAGCTTGAGCCCTGGGGCACACCACAGGACATCTGGGCAGATGACATAAAGTCTCCTATTTGAGAAATAAAGCAGTAAAAGTCACTTGGTTTTATGGGTAAAATAAAGTTTCAAATGAAGGCATTTTCAAATTGAATGGGCTGGACATTGTCAAAAGGTTTGTACATTATATGACTGTTGAAGCAAGGGATGCCATTCTGTGCTGAAACAGATGCGATCATGTGGATAAAGTCACTTCCCAATTTACAAACGAATTGCAATCCGAATGGCCGTTTGTATCCTGAATCGTTCACAAGCAGTTTTTTGTTTGGCATTTTAATGGTACCGAGCTCTATATGCTTATGTAGGTGCCAAGAACAGTAATGCTGGGGTGCCATAGGCTACAGTGCTGCACAGCCTGGACAGCAGTGAAATTCATACTTGGCAGAAGAGGCAAGCAGAAGATTTGAGTTCATGGTTGCCAAGCGGAGCATTCCAAATATACTTTTAACTTGCTGGCTCTGTCTGTTCGCATCTCTGAATGTTTGTAAAACGAATGTTCGTAAATAGAGTAGTGACTGTATTTGAAAGCCTTTTTATTTGCTGAAGTACATATAATACCATCTGTTTTTACATGGATTAGAGTTTTGTGCCTAACCCTAACCCTGCACAGGCCTCATCTGTAGGATTTGTCACATCCTTAACTACTTTTTCATTTCGTTTCATTTTATGTTTTGTTTTTTTTTTATCTTGCGCTTGCCTACATTATTTCCTCTGTAAAATATACCTGATAATTGATAATTTAATAAATGAATTGATGTGATAACATAATCACAGTCCAGCCCTACAAAAGAATGAAACATTAGCTTGTTCACAGATGAAATTCAGTTTTAAAGTCTACCTTGGCAGCATTTGAAATCAATGACCGAGTTTTAAAACTTCTTAATGTCACTCCATCAAAACCATTTGAATGCCCTCTGAATTTTTGTTGGTTTGTTTGTAACTCTTTAAATTAGGGATAAATTTGAAATCTAACGTTTTGTGGTTTAAATGCTAGTACAACAGTCTGGCTTCTCAAACCCAAGAACTGCTTATTGTATTCACAAGCTTTATTGCCAACGGGGAAAAACACCTTTTAAAAGTTTTCTTCTGTTAAAAATGACTGGTAAAGTTTGTCCTGGCATAGGAATGTCCCACACCACAAAAACATTGCATGCAGCATTATCATGCAACAATAACATTAATAAAGTAAACAAAGATGCAGCCTGTGATGGAACATTTTTTTGTGGCAGGTTATATTTTTCTGACAGCTGAGGAACTGAAAGTAACTCCAGGTTTAGGTCACTCTAGTTTAGTTCCTCATACTTGTAACTAAAATTCATAATTAGTAATGAGCCTTGGTCTCTGGCCACTCTTGTCAATGGTAGCCTAACACTCGGTCGGAGTTGCTGGTTGGTGGTCTAAACAGCTCAACTTTGAACTAGTAGAAACCTGACAAAATCATCTGGGTATAAAGCACTCAGTCCTGCGTGGACCTGGCTGTCCCTCCGATGGTGAACCCACCTTGGTCGCAGTACAGGCCTCCCCACCCTTCCTTGCAGGCGCACTGCCATGGCTGTTGGCAAGTCCCGTGGATGCAGCCCGGGTGTCGGGCACACTCATCGCAGCGCTCACCCTGCCAGCCTTGGCGGCATGCACACTCTCCAGGAGACTTGCAGATACCATTCTCACTGCACCCTGCTGGACAGATGGCTGATGGAAGGAAGGAGGAGAGGGAATGCAGGGAGAGGAGCGAGGTCAAAGAAAGAGAGGGGAAAGTGAGAAAGGGGGAGAGAGAAGTAGAGAATGTTACTGTGAGTGCATATATGTCAAGTTCCTCACAAAACAACTCCCCTCCCATCACATCCCCCCCTCCATTCTCTCTCTCTCTTTCACACACACACACACACACACACACACACACCTCCTCTACAAGTGCTTGTTAAGTACTGAACGAAGCAGCTGGTCCACACAACAAAAGCAACACATGCTGTCTTCTTTCACGCAAGGCAGCGCACATTAAGCTCCAGCGCGTGTCCCTGTTAAAGCGGGCAGGCAGGGGGCCGACCAGGGGCCCATTGTTGAGCTCAAAACAAAAGTAGCAGACGTCAGAGCCAACACACACGCACACACACACACTGAAAATGGCAGAAGCTCTAAGATCTCTTTTTGTCCTCTACAGTCACCAGGACCGACGATAGCGTTGACAACTGCTTGACTTAACAATTTCAAGGCCACTGGACAAAAAAATTAAGCGCCAAGGCCTCTATTCTTTACCCACACCTCCTCTCTTTCTCCAAATCTGAAAGGACGTTGGGATGAAAATGGAGGGAGAGGATTGCAGGAAGAGGGGATCATATAACTGTGCAGAAACAATGTTAACTCCGGATTTACAGCCAGTTTGGAGTTCTATTAAAGTATCGCTGAGCTCATTGTGTAACTGGTGTGACTGGCAGTCACAGCCATACAAGAGCTTTCAATTTTATAATAAGCTTCATTGGTGTAAAGAAAACCATTCAAAACACAAAAAATTTGACTGAGAACATGGATTAGAAATCTAAACAACAGGAAACATGAAAGCATCCACACTGAACGCAGATGACTACATCATTAACGTATGAATGCTATAAGATATAATACGTTTCATGTCATATGCCCACAATTAACTAGAAATACTTACGGGAAACCCAGAATTTGATATTACAGCAATATAATGACTTAAAGGGACTGTGTGGTGATTTTTAGCCTGTTTAGTTAATTTACTGAAAGAATTTATTATATTTATATCAATACTGCATGTATTGACCACTATGTGTCCATTATTTAAGATGTTTACAAGCTGTAAAATGTCAAACTGCTGTTTTTAGTCGGCTGGAGGGATCAAACAGTAAAACAATCATAGTCATAGTTGTAGAGCTGTACTCACCCTTGGTGCAGTATTCACCGCTCCAGCCCTCCAGACAGTGGCGGCTCCCCTTGTTATCACAGCTGTAGTGGCCAAGGCTGTCGTTGCGGGGTTTGCAGTAGGTGGAGCAGGCCTCGCCATAGTAGTGCTCATTGCACACAACGTGGTAGGAGTAGCGGAGCTCGCTCTGGTTGCCAAAGTGCACGTCCTGGGACCAATCCTCTCCAACATTTAGCCTGCGCCGGGTCGCTAGTCGGCTGATGAGGTTGTTCTGGTTCTCTGGATATGAGATATGAGGGAGGAAGAGGTGTTTTTAACTGGACTGATTCCAAAATGGATCCAGAACCCTCCTGTCTTCCCACAAGAATAACCTATTTGTTGTGTTCATCATAGTCATATAGAGACAGCAAAAGATCAATTTTTGATGTAGAAGCAGCTAAGTGATCTGAAATAGTAGAATTAGTGTGAATGTGACATGGTGTGTCACTGTGTCCATGTCTGTGGTGAAACTTCCTGAAGTTAATGTATGCTTAGCATGACTGTAAAACTGCTCTTCACAGCTGGACCTCTGCTGAAGTTGTCTTTTCTTTGACCAAACATGCTTTCAGCGGGAAACAGTGGTGTTGTCGCCGCTTGCCGGTAAATAGCTGACGCTGCAGCAGCGGGTCCTTACCTGTCGACTCCAGACCTGAATTCTCCGCGTTCCAGGCCTCAATGATCAGAGAGAAAATCCCCTGCAAGGAGAGAGGACCAAGTGAACCAGTGAGGCTCTGCGTGTGATTATGAAGCTCTTTATTTAGTCATTGTAATTTATTTATTCCCCCGTGTTGTCAGATTATACATGTGGTTCAACATAAAAGATTCTGCACATTCAGAATGAAGAGTAGAGTAGTCGTGGTGTTTTTGTCACTTACCGGCCACTTAAAGCGAAAGGGCACCCTGATGGGCGCGCTCTCGGAAATGGAGTTGGAGTCGGCTGTGAGGATTTCTGTGAGCGCGGTGCCGTACGTGCACGGCGGCTCCGGGTTGATGACGTCCTGCGAGTGCTTAAGACACACGCGGAAAAAGAGCTGGCAGCTCCGAGTGTCGTAGCGGCAGAAGCCGCGGGAGCTGGTGAAGGACTCGATCTTCAGTTCGAAGACCCCAGTGGAGATCGCCTGAGGGGGCATATGGACGAGTTGAAATAGAGGGGCATATGGACGAGTAAAATAGAGAATAGATGTTGAAATGAGAGAATAAAGGGTAGATATTTAGGAAAATGCACAAAAAATACGTAAACAGTGGGTTTATGTATAACCTTACACACTGAAAATGTCGGTTCACATTTCATTCTATTTTTGCAGAAATCAGCGATGAATGTGAATTCTGACACCAAGCAGTTCAGAGTTTACTGGGTAAATATCCATTAATGTTTCATATCAAAATCTAAGCACTTAGGAAACCGCGCATATGAAGTCAACATTCACTTCTTGAAACGCTCGGATTCACAGCTCGGCACACTGTGCGTAAAAACGCATGTCTCCAAATCGCCTGGCGCCTCCACAAACCAGCGGAGAAAGGCCGAAGCGGGGATGAAAAGAACCTGAATTCCTGAAGTGTGCTGCCACTGCTACTCACCGCCTGTGCTGATACAAACAGCAGAAGACATGACAATAACAAACGCGCCATGGCGTGTCGGCACGGAGCATCCAGGGAGGACGTTCGCCTGAGGTCCAAGGTGGCTTAGTATGTGTGTAAAATCCAAACGGATGAAGAAATAACTCAAACGAAAAAACGAAACTACAAGACGCTCCGTGAATGAAGTAAAAATTGTAGTCAAGGAGCAGTTAGTGTGTGTCGGCGGTGTGGATGGAGCAAGAGAAAGTAACAGGACAAAGGTTCTCAGCTATTGAACTCTGGACTGTGGCTGCAGCGGTTAACAAGGCTTTATACAGGAGGAGGAGGAGGGTGTGTGTGTGTGTGTGTGTGTGTGTGGTGTGTGTGTGTGTGTGTGTGTGTGTGTCTGTGTGTGTGTGTGGGTGGGTGGGGGGTGGGGCGCTGC
Source organism: Echeneis naucrates (assembly GCF_900963305.1). Lineage (NCBI taxonomy): Eukaryota > Metazoa > Chordata > Actinopteri > Carangiformes > Echeneidae > Echeneis > Echeneis naucrates. Next base: position 2,753,185 of record NC_042523.1, read on the forward strand.
AAAAAATATTCACCTGAACAAGTCTTCTGCAGCCGACGCGCGCTCTGCGCACTCGCAATTGAACTTGGTTTATTCAAACCGAAACTTTCCCTTGCTTACTTTGTCTCCTAAGAGATAAATCCACTGAGTGAAACTCCTTGTCGAGCTCGCTCGCCGGCAGGGGTAAAACCGCCAACGCCAACACCCGAAGCTGTGCCAACTTTTTGATTTATTGTTATGTGTCTGTCACTGCGCCTGCTAACCGGCGTTTGGTTTCTATTCAGCATGAAACATACCCCTGTACAAACCTGTCGCAGTCACCGCCCTGTGTCTTTCACTGAGGGAGCGCACTCCCCCCTCTGCGGCAGATTCCCATTCTGTCAGGTGCGTCTCAAGCTGGAATGGAATGACTGGGGACTGAAGTCGGTGTCTCTTGTTGTTGGACGGAGACATGGGACATTTCTTGCAGTGTGGAGTCATAATGAGTCCTCTCTGGGGCCATGCGTGGTAGGGGGAGATATTGTGGGGTGGTGTGGATGGAACTAATGGGCCCCCCGCTTTGATTTGCTTTCACCGCCAAGGGGGCAATTACAGTAGGGTAATAGAACAAACTGTCAGGCGACAGTAGCAACAGCAGCGGGCCAAACGCTCCCCTATACCGCCTTCCCCCGGTGGTCACCAACATACACTCATTCACTGTACTGAGGGGCATCAAAGTGGTGTCGATTGTTATTACTGCCCCCGCTCCTTCTCTCCCTCTGAAGCACAGGGCCGCAGGAAAAAGGGGTTCAAACTAACTTAATCATAAATACCGCTTATTCATGTTCAATAGTCATGTGTAACCCTCAGCATGATGGCCCACAGGCAGTGGGAGTATACGGCGGAGGGAGGGTGAAACACACAGAGACCAATTTCGTGTCACTCACTTTCTTTTCTTTCCTCTGATTTCTTCCTCGTGTCGCGTGCCATTCCGGGAGGGAGGAGTGGAGGCACGCCTACTGACGCACGCACACACACACACACACACACACCACAGTTTATCTGATTTCTCCAGATTAAAATCCACACTTTTATAGTGTGGTAATTGTGTGTGTCATTGAGTCGCAGCTGTATGATAATAACCTCACCTCAGGGTGTATATAGCTGATCTGACGTGGTTATCACAAAGCACATTTCATTCAGAAATATGACAGCTCTGATATCATTTTTTTTTTTACTTCAACCTTGTCAGTCCAAGTAAAGTACAAGTACCAGTTGTGCAGCCATGTTAGTGAGGTGGTCAGTGGGAACAAATGTTATCCAGGATAAACCGAGTCTCCGTGACACCGATTAAAGCGGGGGCTGGACCTTTCCCTTTCGGTGAAGGAGGTTAGATGCTCAGGGTATAGATGGGGAGAAATTAGTGAACGTTCGCTGTTCAGTTTTTAAAGCGTGACAGAAAGAGGGACGTGTGAATAAGTCTGGGTGAACTCGGTTGATTTCAATGTGTACTATTCATCACCTACACAAACATGATAACGACATCATAAAAATAACTAAAGTCAAAATATCATAAATGTGGCCCTTTCTCGTAACCGTGGCTGTGACGTCACATTGGCTCTCTGAGCTGGACTCAGACTGGGTCATGTCACAGATTTCCTGTCGTGTGCATGGTGTTTGGAGAGGTACATGCTCTCAGACTGAGGCTTCTTCGTGGACTCGCCCTCTATTGTTATTCTAATAGGACAGCGCGTGCCTCCGATGGCTCTGACCCTCATCCGAGCCACACCCACGGCACGAGGCACGCTTCATCTGCCCTGCCCGCGAATAGTCAAACGCAGTCACTATTGTGTGCCTGTATGTCTTCGGGCAGTGCATGTGCGAACAGAGGTAAACTAAACTGAATAAGCGGTTGTTGAATAGACACCCAAGCATCCCAGAAAAACACACTTTCCTTCCAGTCTGTTCACAGACAGGCATTTTGCCACACATACAAACGCACACGCTCTGAGTTCTAATAACAAAAATCAATGCCACAGAAGAGTTTACTATGCAGTTCGTCTGGAGGCATTGCTATAGTCTTTTTAATAGTCGGCTTTATTTTGGTCTTAATTAGAGCCTTACGTGACTGAAGCTGTGACTGAAACAGAACAGATTTTATTAGCTGTGCATTCGAGTTGTAGTTCACTGCAGCATTTCAGTAAACTCATATTGGTTAGCTTTTTGATGCGCCATGTGTGATTAACCTGCTCAGCACGGGAGCACCCCGGAGAATCAGGAGATGCGTGCACCCAGCACCAACACCATCAGCCCACATTATGCACATATTCGATCGGCGCCATCTGCTTATCGATCTAACCCCACCTCACCCAAACACACACACGGACCCCCACCCTCTCTCAGGTCTGCAAAGATTCCACAAAAGACAGGGACCACGCGCTCCTCTGGTTGGGCAGGAGCGCGTGACCCCGCAGGAAGCTTCTCTCGGATATTCTCCCATCTCCACAAAGGGTCTGCTGTAACAGGCTATCACGCGCACGTCAGAGTCACAGTGTGGCCAATACCGTTGGATGGTGTTAGGAGAGGCCCAGCTGACTCAGGAGATAAACAATTGACCAATTTCTCTTCTAGACTCAACTTTTGGTAGTTGTGCTCTTTCTAAACAGAATTTGATTGAACTATCCATCCATAGAGCCACCGACCTACCTGTTAGTGTCCATCACATGCCCAAATGGTAGTAAAAGAGTGGCAAGAACTTTTGTTGAGGTGAGAGAACATGAGGCGTGTGTCGTGTACCCGGGGGGAGTTGGAGGGTGGTGGGGGCCGAGGTCTGCAGCAGAGACCGTGGGAAAGTCTACCGAGGTGTCAGCGGGAGGGCTCATGCTGTAAATGCAGCTCCGTTAAGAGACTTGGGTGACAACTCTGCATGGACATGGGCAGGGCCCCCCATCCCCCAAACTACTGCTACTACAAAAGTTGGAAGTTGCTTAGCTGTCCCAAAGCAAATGTTCATTTAGCAAAGCATCTGGAAATAGAGAAGGTATTGTGGCAGTGGGCCGAAATGGGGGTCACCTCCAAGGTGCTAGTTTTGAGCCCTACAGTCTGTTAGCCCGACTAGCCTGCTGTTAGCATCTGACAGCTAAACAACAGAGCTGCAGGAGGGCAAATGGCCGGCCTTATAAACCCCATAATGCCCCAAGTGTTCCCAGGTTCACACCTCTTGGAATGAATGAAAACACGTTTAGTCCCAACTGAAAACAAATGTGAACACAACTGTGATCAAACACAAATATGCGATTTGGCGTTGGCTGAAAACAAGCCACCTCTTTATTACTGAATATTTGAATGGTGTGAAGACAAAGTGTTGGCAGGTAGCCTGAACGAGAAGCCTCATAGCAAATTTTATTTCAGGACACTGTCTGGACGGATTTTGCGGACAAACTTGGCACTGGGAATATACACGTGTATAAATCGTTGAAGGAGTCCCTTCAGATGAACACGCACGCGCGCTCAGACACACACACGCATACAAACACAGACAGACATCATTAGGGGATTTGGCACGTGGGCTTGCCTTTCAGCTGAGAGGCGGTTTGCAGGTAGGTGTCAGAGCCCCGCCCCCTACTCCCGACTCTCGCCCTCACTCTTCACGCGCTCCTGTCAAACCATGTACTTAACATGACTTAAAAGATTGGGTCGTGCACGTGCACATATTACCACCTTTGCCCACTCACACATAGGCTTCATTAACATGTGTCCTCCATATCAGAGGGGGAATCGGAAGCGTCTGTTGAACTGTAACACCCCCTCCCACCACCACACACGCTGTGTGTAATCCTTTCTCTACTTCTCAACATTTATTTGACAGTCTTATAATAAGATGAGAAATTTTAAGTCACCTTAACATCCAGGGGAGAGGAGTAAAGTAACACTTTTTATTTGAACATATTCAACTTTGTGTTTCTTTGTGGTATTATTTTGTAATTGTAAAAAATGTAACAAAACTGATGTGCGAATCTGTGTGTGTGTTTGTGTATTGGTGGAGGAGGGTGGCTGCAGGCTTTGTGGGAGCAAAACCAGCACAAGCTGACATACCTTCAGCATGTGTTTTTGATGCTAACATGAATGCAAAGCACAACTTTTAACCAGAGAAAAGCTGCCATTAAAAATGACTTTCTTACCAATCTTGTTTTTGGTCATGATATAGATGAATCTAACACACATCTTTATGATCAGAGCTTTTACTTCAATCATTTAGTTCAATTTTTCTGCTAATTCTCCTGTACTTCTACATACACATGCTTTTTACTTGAAATTGTATGTTTACTTCAATGCTCCATTTACTTTTTTACTCCTGACCTATTAAAATCTTGTCAAAATCATAAATCTCTATATTTATAAACCAAAGCTAAAATACCAAGCCCAGGTTCATCCTGCTCAAATCTGTGAATACAGGATTTTTAATACACTGGTATGAACACCAACCATCCCCACCCTCTTCAGTTCATAGATGTGACTGGCTAGACATTTAAAGAGAGCAGCCTTTTTTTTTTTTTTTTTTTAATTCTACTGCAGCCAATTTAGGCATTTCTAAGCTTTATTTTATTTATTATACCTAATATATATATTAAAAAATTTGATGAAACTAAAATTGATCTATTATTATTGCATAGGTAATAGTTAAATGATACATCTCCATGTGAGAGTAAAGTAAAATTGTCAGCTTCATAGTTACCAAACACAAAGACAGAGTAAAATGTAAAATTCAAATTCTTGCACAATCATATTCCTATGATTCTGAATATTTTAAGTCAAAACTGTGACAGTTATTGAAAAAGTGAAAATGAATTCTAAAAAAATATACTTAATTTTGATATGGCAAAAAACCCTTAAATGTATTTGAAACGTTCCCATTTATACATTAAATCTTCTTCCCCTCCTCCCCATTAGTACTTTTATGATTATACCATGGAATCTTTTTTTGTGTTTCCACAGTTCATGCCAAATAAAGATCTAGAGCTGCTGCCACTGGGCTAGAGAAAACACGCCTGCTTTTTGCATTCCTATATATTTGTGCCAACAAAAGATTCACCTTACCCATACTTCTCTCTGGATATTACCACAAAAAGGACTCAAGAGGTGACACCTTACCTTCATGGGATTGAAAGACCCTAGGTTGCAAAGCAGGTATCCAGCAGAGAGAAAAAGAAAAACAGTTTTACAGGCTTAAAGCAACACAGGGTTCCTGCTTTAAAGCCAGGAATTTTAAGGATTCTGAGGTCTGTTTGGATTTTAAGGTGGGTTTTTTTTTTTTTTTGTTTTTTTTTATATACATTCTATGTATCAAAATACACAGGAGCAAAACACATGTTCTCTTTATACCCCATCAGAAACTTTGTGTTGTTTGAGAAAAGAAAACTGCAAATAAAAATAAATTCAAACATTCAATTAAAATGATCAGATGAAATTGGCCATTCAGCTATTTAAGTTTTGAGTTGCTGAAAATACTTTTAGTTTGGGCTTTGTGTCTTTGAGGGAAAGCCTATTTTAAACTGGTTGTTTTTGTCACCCAGCAGATTCAGTTAAAGGAAGAGGAGGCGAGGAGGAGAGAGGAAGTATGTTAAGGAAAACTTCAATAGCAATAAGAAATAAAAAAAAAACTTGTTATATGTTTGAAAGACTGATAATCATAAAGCCAATTATCTGTTGGGCAAGAAGTCCCCGGGTTTATATTTGAATATGAGGGAATACAAGATGCTGAATTTACAAGGAGGTAAAGAAAAAAACAGAGGGAAAGCTTTTGCATCCAAAAATATCAACATGATTTGTTTCCTTTATTGGAGAAAGGCGATGGCAATTCACATCAACACAAATTTCAATAAACACATGAAAAAGAGCAGCAGCTGAGCTTTGATGGCCATTGCCAGAACTTTCTCATTTCAGTCTTTTTGAAAGTTGGACAGAAAAGGGAGTTCAGTGAGTTTGACCCAATGTAACATTTCATATGATTAATAAATAAATAGAGACAGGCCTCATGGGGTGATGTTATCAAATGCTGGACCAATACAATTAGCATGTGTAGAAATGGATGCTGGAAAGTTAATACACTTTAAACATGTACTTAATTTTGGCCATGTTGCCTTTGGTTTAATGTGCCTCTGAAAATAGTCCCAATTAAAAGCTTTCTCATTGTTGAATAGAATCTACAGTAAGCAGCTGTAAAAAAAAAAAAAGACACAACAAAACAGTAAACCATATACTTTTTGTGAAAGACAAGCTGAAAGAGACTGAGCCACTGAGAGAGAACACTGACACTTTTTACATGGGTTTCTTCATATTAATCAATTAATTAAGATGTTGCGTAACAGCAGACAAATCTTTGTTGAACTAATGTGAAAATTAAAAGTTCAGCTGCTGCTCCAGACTTTATTTCTACACCGCTGCTGGACACTTTGACAGACATATTGAATAAAGTCTTACAAACACTGTGTGTTGTTTATATTTATTTTTTAGAAACAGGTTAATTATTCTAACATCCTATCTAGCAGCCAATCAGCACATTCTGACACACAACGTGAAATATAAATAAAATAAACATTCATTCTGAAGGTGTGATACACGACAGAGCACTGATCTTATGTCTGATCCTGGGAGCAGTGAAGTCGACCTTAGCTATTCTCAGATCTCCCTGCACCACCAAGACTTTGAACTGGACCTGGATCTTCTCCAGTTGTTTTTTTTTTTTTTTTAAACAGTCTGCAGTTAGATATTCATCACTAGACATCAAGATGACCAGTGGAAGAGGGTGGGGGGTGGGGGGGGGGAGAGACTGAGGCCCTGCCTCCAAAAACAGGAAGAGCCTCTCTCATTGGTGCAGGCATCGGTCAATGTCCTCGCTTTGTTCCTGTTCCCACTGAGACATGAGTGGTTGCTTATTACAGTACACAAGCCAGCTCTGCCCCTTTGCCTCTGGCTTCTCCTCTCACCTTCGTACTAGCAGAAAGCTGGGCTGCAATTTGGTGGAAGTGTGAGAGGTGATCAGGGCTCACTGCTGTTTGGAGCGCCAGAACCGTGAGGTGATAGAACTGAGAGAAAGTCCCTGTTTTTTCTGCTGTAGAGCTCAGCCAGACGCTGCTCTTCCTCCTGACGGACAGAGATAAAGGATTTAAATCAGTTACCTCAAAGAAGATCACAGTAGATGAAGCATTTGGCACACCCAATTTCACTCCCTACCTGCGCCAGTTGAGCTTGTCTGCGCTTGAAGGCCTCGATGGGGTCGTCTTCCAGTGCGTAGTTCTCCAACACCGCGCGGACATCCTCTATACCGCTCAGTGCAATGGCTGATGGATGAAGAGGGAGGTCAAACAGGAGATGCTTACGTGTCTAACAAGCCAAACAACGTACAAATGATTTGGATGAATGAAATAGCTGCACAAGAACACTTGCTGATTTTATTGACACAGTTATGTTGTAAGAATAAGAGTGATTTGTGATTTGAAGAGTGATTTGTCCATCTGTTTTAACGCACATTTCAGAAGATGATTTTTACCTTTCAGTCATTTGAATAGTTCTCTTCTAGTTAAATTTGCTGTCTACTCTGTTCCTAGTGTTCACGTGCTGAAATGTTTTGTGCAAGACACTGACTCTCAAGCTGACCCACTTGACTGTGTGTGAGTGTGTGTGACTTTCTTCCTGTAAGTAAATTCAAATTTGACTGCCTCTCAGCAGATTTTTCAACCAAAGGGACTTCAGAAGATCCCCATTTGTTTTTTGTAATTCATACTTAAACATTCAAATGTTACTTCAGCAGACACCGTAATTGTTCAGTGTGTCGCTACACAGCAATGTACAAGGAAATGGATGGAAGGAAATGAAAAGGCAGATGGAAGGGATGGGCCTCTGAACCCCTGCTCTCTGCGTCTTACTTTTGAGGAAGTTGGCAAGGTCATAAAGTGTCCTGTCCTCTGAGTTTCCATCCCACTTTTTCAAAGCCATGCCGTTGAAGGGCTGAAGACTGAATGCCTCTCGCTTACAGTCCACCACAATCACCTTACTGGTGTCTCGGTTCAGACAGGACACGTCCTGAGAGACAAGAGGCAGACATGAAAATATGAGGCAAGGGTGGCGGAGAATCTATTTTCCTACACTACAGATAAATTATGAGCCCTGATCTTGAAAATAATAATAGAATTCTTTGGGGTTTTAGGGTCCCTAATCCACCCCCCGCCCACCACCCTCCTTGCTCCCTCTAGCCAAACAGAAGCCCTCAGATTCTGTTTATCCTTTTAAGAACCTTTTTTTGGCCTAATAATCCCTAATACCCACCTAGATTAAAGCCAACAAACCCATACACTTTCTCTGCTAGCCCCAGCTGGTATGAGTATGTGAGTACATTTGTATATGTGAAACAAA